>NW_009937750.1:19711-54792 GCF_000696875.1 Nestor notabilis
ATTCAGGACCCACTGCTTGGTTTGGCTGCTTCGGTTACTCACCAGCCCATCACCAGTGAGTCAGATGTGCTCTGACAGTTGAGTTTGATCATCCTGAGAAATTAAGGCAGCAACTGAGATGCTGTGACATCCCTTATGCAAATGTCCCTGCTCTGTGTTAATTAAGAATGCAGTAAATGAGCATTAACCACTGGTGAATGGATTTGGTTGCCACATCTGGGGAACAGCCAGAAAGGGAGCAAAGTCTTTACTGCTGTATTGCAGAGGCACATCTGATAACGTTAGCAGTGTGTAGGCTGCTAAATAGCCTATACCTTTTGGAATGTTGTACCCTATTTATACATGTCCAATGTCTCTTTGTGCTTCAGGCAAGCTGGGAGTGACTCCACTGGGCTCTGTTGTAATTTGCAGGTAGAATTGTTAAGTTGGTGAGATTTCTGTTCTGTGGGAAAAATGATTGAGTCCAGAGTGAGCATTAAAGAGGTGATTAGAAAGTGACCCCTTTGGATAAATAAAAGCCCCCATAAACATCAGTACAATAAAATCTTAATCCAACAGGTTACTTCTTTATCATTATCACCCGCTCAAGCAGACATTTAAAACATGGAAGCATTTTGATCTAATATTCATAACCCCATCATACTCATCATGTTCAGTCTCCATGTCTGTAAGTCAGTCTCGCACATCTCTCACATATAGAGGCAGAATAAGTACATCCTATTCACCACAGTGGAGAAGTGCAGTGCTAAAGGCAGTTTGTTTTAAAGGAAAACTTACAAAACCAGTTCCAGGAGGTACAACCAACACCGTGCCCGGTTTGCTTCTCCATCACAGCTCTGAGTCTGAATCTGTCACTTGCACATTGTTCACACTCACCTCTTGAATTAAATGAGGTCAGTTTTGCTATGGAAAGTTGTCATTCACCTGATTTAAAGAAGAGCTTGGATTCCAAAAAGCTGATTGGATTTTTCATGTTATACTAGTATCATGAAAGACATCACAAACTTCATTCTGCCTGTGCCGTCAGCCCACTGCTGTCACTTGGAAGTACAGCTGCATTCCCAGCATTTCATAGAATCCCAGAATCCCAGACTGGTTTGGGTTGGAAAGGAGCTTAAGATCATCCAGCTCCAACCCCCTGCCACGGGCAGGGACACCTCACACTCGAGCAGGTTGCTCCGAGCCCCTGTGTCCAACCTGGCCTTGAACACTGCCAGGGATGGGGCAGCCACAGCTTCTCTGGGCACCCTGTGCCAGCCCCTCAGCACCCTCCCAGGGAAGAGCTTCTGCCTCAGATCCAACCTGAACTTCCCCTGTTTCAGTTTGAACTCATCACCCCTTGTCCTGTCGCTCCAGTCCCTGATGAAGGTCCCTCTGCAGCATCCCTGTAGCCCCCTTCAGGCACTGGAAGCTGCTCTGAGGTCTCCAGCAGCTTCTCTTCTCCGGGCTGAACAGCCCCAATGTTTTCAGCCTGTCTCCATATGGGAGCTGCTCCAGCCCCTGCTCATCCTCGTGGCCTCCTCTGGACTTGCTCCAGCAGCTCCATGTCCTCCTTATGTTGAGGACCCCAGCCCTGCACACAGTTACTTGTGTCCTTGCGAATAAATCATTGTAAGAGAAGTGAAGTTAACCCATCAGCTCGCTGGGCATTGAAGGAGGTTCTTTTTGTGAAGGGGAAGTTGGAATTTATACTGAAATGATGAAACATCCAGAAATAACCCGCATCCTTTAACATATTTTCCCTTGTTTTGCTTTTCAAGAGTTCCTGGCAGTGATATGATGAAGCAGAATTACGTGTTTCTATATGCTGTGCATAACAAACATCTGGGAATGGAAACCATTATCATGGCCACTACACAGAATTGTGTTCTCTAGCACTCCTAGGAATGTCTTCAAATACTCATCGTCTAAGTGGTGTGGACAAGACAGATCTGAACACACTAGTTTGGAGTTGGGCTGTAACATTGAGTAACTGTGTTTTGGTTTTGCATAGCACTATTGATAAGTGCGTGAGGTGTTATTTAAGAGGCTTTGAAGCTTTTTTGTGTATTTTGCCTGTATTTCAATGTTTTCTCTTCTCTTTCTACAGAACATTCTGGCTTTAAATCCCCGAAAACAGACACATGCCACTCTTCATTCAACTGCAGCAAAGAAACAAGAGAAGAAGCATTGGAAAAGGAATTCTGACAAAAGCTGTTCAGTAAGTGCATGTTTATGATTGTATCTGAAACATGAATAGATCACTGAGGCTGAAATCTTGGTTCTGTGGGAAACGCCAATCTTGTTCCCTTTGTCTTTCAGTAGCCAAATTTGGCTCTTAGTTCTGTTCCTGTCGATACATAGTGACTTTGTGATCAGCTATTTACTTTTTAGAACCCAGTATTCAGTATTTCTGCCATTAAATATCATCATTTTCTCTCTAGGTATTTAGATTCCTAGTCTCAGTGTGAGATTTGACTAATCCTGTCAGACGTTGTTGTCTTGTTGATCTCTCATCTGATTAGAAGGTTTGTAGTGATTTGACTGTCTTCCTACAGATACTCTTTGATAATCCTCTAAATTCAGAAGTCTTCTAGGCAGACCCCGATGTCTGCAAACTCTTTTCTTTATGGGTATAATGTTATGGTGTCTTCTCCCACGAAATAGCAAAGTTCGGGTTTGATAGTTGATGTTAATTTGTAATTAAAACCACCCACAAACAAACACCCAAACAAAATAAAAGCCCAAACCAAAACCAATCAATGAATCTGATACCAAACCAGAAAGCCCACAAAGTTCATCAGTTTCTCAAAATCATAAGAGCCAGTATGATCTACAAATATTTACTGGGAGGAACAACCCAGGGTATCTGTAGCATTGTGACCATACTCTAGTATAGTTTCTTGGTTTATAGCATAGAATATAGCATAGGGAATCTCTCTTATATAGCTCACATTTGTAGAATCCCAGACTGGTTTGGGTTGGAAAGGACCTTAAGATCTTCCAGTTCCAACCCCCTGCCATGGGCAGGGACACCTCACACTAGATCATGTCAGCCAAGGGCCTGTTCCTATTTTCTTATTCATTGGCTTAGCTAATGATATAGCAACTGGAAAGTGGTGTACATGAAAAGCTTCTGTTTGTGAGCAGGGGTGATGATTCTGAGATGCCTGACGCAGTTACTGCCCACAAGTGTGTTTTCCTGCTGCACCCACACTTGAGCTGCTCAGCAAGCAGCTCCTGGGCAGCTACAGTTTACATCGTTATGTTTTCGGGTGACCTGAAATCGATACTGGGTTGTAAACACCTCTCTTCCCAGAACCTGTTAGTTAGGAAGCTCAGGTATCCACGCAGCAGGGCAGCTAGGCACTTGTGCAGTAGCCTGATTAGCTGTTCCAGTGTAAATTGTCCTAGATAAACTTCAAACTGTAGCATATACATATAGACCTTTCTAATGGGTGTATTAACACTGATTTTCTAATGCTTCTAGGCTTTAAGATCACTCTTGGTTATTTCTGAGTTTTCCCCTCCATCAGCCTTGTTTGATCTTTATATTCAATTGAATCATAAAATGTTTGATATGCGAAGATTTTGCAGTTAATTGTGGAAGTGCATAGCTTCCTAGAAACTGTCTCTTCTTCCCATGTTCCTGCTCTTAGCTGTGGGTGCACAGCTCATGGTGCGTCAGATGGTCTTGGATACGTAAGGTCTGAGCTTCTTGGGCTGTGCAAACAGTGCTGATTTTGGATTCATCTCTAGCTTGTGTGTCTTGGCTGGATTTTCAGTTGAAAGAAATTCTGAACGTTGGCAAATATTTTGGGATGATGTTTTGGCATAGGTTTAAAATCTAGTAAACAACTTGGGTTTAGAGTCCTGCATTTCTGTATGGAGACCTTCAGCCTTCCAGTGTCTGAAGGGGGCTACAAGGATGCTGCAGAGGGACCTTCATCAGGGACTGGAGCGACAGGACATGGGGTGGTGGGTTCGAACTGAAACAGGGGAAGTTCAGGTTAGATCTAAGGCAGAAGCTGTTCCCTGGGAGGGTGCTGAGGCGCTGGCACAGGGTGCCCAGAGAAGCTGTGGCTGCCCCATCCCTGGCAGTGTTCAAGGCCAGGTTGGACACAGGGGCTTGGAGCAACCTGCTCTAGTGTGAGGTGTCCCTGCCCGTGGCAGGGGTTGGAGCTGGATGATCTTTAAGCTCCTTTCCAACCCAAACCAGTCTGTGGTTTTATGATCCCTGCAATTATTAGAACCCTGAAATGTTGAGATCTGCTCATGTGTTGCAACTTACGGGGTTAAAGGTTAGAGATAAGCAGATAGGTGTATCTGTACATGTACACACCTTAATCACAAATAGTTCTTACATTTTATATCATGATTTATTTGGAAGAATGTCACATTATTGAGTTTGCAAGTCATGTTGAAAAGTATAAAATGCAGAAGAAACCGTGAAAGGGGTCGTCCTTCTTTTTTTAGGGCAGGAATGGTCCTCGTTTTTTGAGCTTTCAGATATTACTCAGGAATATGTAGCCTACTTCTACTGTACAAAATTCACCAGACAGCTCACTAGTGTGGTAGAAAAAGCCCTACAAACCTCAGAACCTCAAACCTAAACAAGGTAGCCCAACACATAAAAGGCATTTTGAAGAAACGAGACACTTTTTACATGCTCCAGATCATTGTTGTTGAGTGGGTTTTAAAAGCAAAGAAGCCAAAATGATAGAATCCTTTCGTAGCCTTCTTAAGATAAGAAGGCTAATGTAGGAAAGGAGACATTGAGCACAGTTTTCCGTCTCAAAAGCCATTGGCAGTAATGTTTAGGCCTGCTAATGAACAGGTCGACTCTATTTGAAGTCCACGGGAAGTTTGCTTTTCCCTAAAATCTGTATTTGGCTTTTAGCTTTGTATCCTTTTAAGGCTGTACTGACGCTGCCTTCGCAGAGTTCCTTTGGAGGGAAGGTGGGAATACGAAAATACAAAACTAATTAAATTAGCAGCCCTCAAAACTCCGAACAAAAGCTGCATCTGCTGAGGGATGCACACAGTGACTTTGTGATGTCTAATACACTTCCAGATGGCAGACTTGCATATTTCCCCGGAATAATGACACAAGTGCAATTTTAACTCCTAGTCTGCTCAGAGACACTTTTTGGGTTGCCCGTTCACTAAGTTCTGAAGTGGAAGCTTGAGTGTCCAAATCTTGCCTCAGCATTGGAAAAGCCTTCTAAAGGGAAGGTTCAGTTATACTTTCAGAGTGCTATCCTTTATTTACTGTGTTAGCAATCACATTTTGCTGTAAGAATGATTCATAGCTGTAGGTGCAAGATCAGTCAGCTTTCAGAAATGTTAACTCAAGATTTAGATCAGAATAGGTAAACTCCTCATTGCTGGGTTGCCCTTGGTAACAGTGCTAAACCAAAGCTTTAACACTCTGGTTTCTTCTGGCTTGTGCTGAAAGGAGGTATCGACACATGCCACTAGTCTGTTTGGGGAAACAAAGGGTTCTGTTGGTCAGAAAACATTTAAAGGAGAAGAGTTTTGACATGTCTGTAGTAAATCTTGGAGAAGGAAACAGAATTTAGATCACATTAGGCCGTCTATTTACATATAAAACTAAAGCAGAGAAACAAGCTCTGGAAACTGTAAGGACTTGCTTTGATTTCAGGGTTTTCCTGGGTACTTCAGGAGGATTTAGACATCTGATTTGTGTTTTTATTATTCCTGGTTTCCAACTGTCTGTAATTCAATTTCTGTATGTATTTTCTGCTCGCTGACATTTAAATCATGATGGGCACACGTTGTATGCGTTTGTGTTACACCCAGCACGCTGAATTGCTTGCTTTATGAACAGGGTTTCTAAGCATTATAGGACAAGTTCTCCTCTTACCTTGTAGATGTGCAGATTTGTTGTTATAATGAAATCCCCCTCTGCAATTCTTATAAATTCCATCAGTGCTGGAGAATTCAGTGGGATACTGCAGTCCAGTCTATTTCTGTAATCATAGAATCAACCAGGTTGGAAAAGACCCTTAAGATCATCAAGCCCAACCTTTAACTCGGCACTGCCAAAGCCACCACTAACCCGTGGCACTGAGGGCCTTGCCTACACGGTGTGTGTGAACACCTCCAGGGAGGAACCTATTAAAGATAGGTGAGAAGATGATACAGACCCACCTATGTATCCAGTTTCTGCATTTAGAAATACTAGTAATAATTGCTCCAGATGGAAGAGTTGGACATATTTCAACAAGACAAGAAAGGTGGAAAGGAAATGGGGTCTAAATTGGTTTGCAGCTAATTGCCGTAGCCTGTGAGCGTATTGATTTTCTGGCAGTAGTTGCGTTGTTCTTCATTTCTTACATCTGCTAAGCCCTATCAGCATTGTGCAACAAGAGTCTTTCTTCCTTGACCAAAATCAGTTTTAAGCTCAGCTAGTTTGTGGGTGTTTTTGCAGGGGCCTCACTTTTGGGGCAAGTCTTTTAACTTCCCAGCCGTTGGAGAGAACCAAGTACTTCACCTTGTCTTTTTCTGTGCAACATTAAGGTGCAGCTTCCAGATTGCTCTGTGCTAATGGTGGAGAGTGAGATTTGCAGTTCATTACAGGATGGAACAGATCACGTTCCTCTTTAAATGCAAAGAACACAGTTACTCCCTTAAAACAGTAGTAAGAGCTAAAGCTTCAAACTGCTTTCCACTTTGATAGTAGTGCCATGGCTGTCACTGCTCTGTGTGAACATCTGTCAAAAGGAATTGTTGTTTAAAAGAGAGAAGTTTTGGAAGTACCTCCTTGTGATACAATTGTCTAAGCTTACATAGAAAAACCTGTAAATAAAGGCGATTCTTCCTCAGCTGTAATTAGTCTAAGGCATGCATAGTCTAATATTTAGACTATAGGAAGTCTAAGAGTTGCCTTCCAGTGACATGGAAAAATGCCGCGTGATTTTTGTGCCCAGTCCCACACCACAGTTCACAGGTCCCAGGTATCTGGTTGAAGCAGAAACGGTGCCAATTGCAAAGAAGGAGATCCGAAACCCGGTTCACCCAAGGCCTGAAATCAGGAACCTGAATGAAGAAATGCTGCTTTTCCCAGTGAGTAATTTGGCCCTTTCTAGACGTGGCTTGATGATAAGATTAGATATTTCTAAATGAGAACGAATCCCCAACATTGTAAAGCAGAGAACGCTCATTAAGGGGAATCAACTCGATTATCTTTAGAATCCAAACGTATAGTTTACCTTTGCAAATATTTATTTTTGTCTTCATTGCAGATGAATATGGGAGTTGAGCTCTTTGCTGAATGGATACACAATAGCAGATGTCTCTCTAATCGCTGCCGTATTCAACCATTAATTGGTAGAACATATGTAGAATTCTACTACTCTGAATAGGTGTAGGATAGCAGCAGTCTTTTTAATCACATCACTATTCAGCCACTAATTGGTGTGATGATTAAGGGACATTAGAGGGAGCACTTTGACATCTGATTCTTTGAACTGATGTGTGCTCGGGCTGCGCTGGATTCATCCTGGCCAGCCTGATTTCTTCAGCTCTGACTCCCCAACGTGGCAAATATTGCGTTCGGATCTATTGAGGTGATAAGGGAATCTATTGAGAACGATTCTTTACCTAGTGGTTGGCTGTATATGCACAAAGTCTTGCCATGAATAATGCATGGGCTGCTGAGGATCAGGAAGAGCTGAGAAGTAACAGCGAGATTTTTCTCTTTTCTCAGTGTCAATAATTAAATATTAATACACATTTTAAAATGTACCAGTTTAATCATTTAGCAGTCAAATTCCTACTCATGCATTTTTTAGGTTAACTAATTACTCTGCATTTGCTCATATCGATACCATATGCTGGCATCTCTAACAGTTTTACTGGAATAAAGTGGTTTACATGTTTATATATGACATCGTTTGCATGTCTCTAAGGAATGCATATTATAATCCTGGAATTTTCTGCTTTATTTCAGTTTCAATGTCTTAAGGTGTTTTCATTAGAATATCTCAATAGCTCCTAACATGCCTGGCTGGTACAAAGTAGTGCTTTTATGCACAGTTTCTGTGTATCGCACTGCAAATCCTAGCTGATGGCAAGTTGTACCAAATCCTTTCTTAGTTCTCTGCAAAAGGTTTCTTCTTACCTTGTGGCTCTTCTGGAGTGCTGTGCAAGTCCTCTTCTGGCCTCTTAGCTTCCTCTCTTCAGAGTTCTTCACGTTTGGTGTCCTTCAAATTTGGTGTTAGACGATTCCCTTCCTTACAGAGCAGCGCTCGCCAAGGATTTGAATTCCAGGGGTGTTTCTGATTTTAAGCATTTCCCAACTGAAGCCTCTCAGACTTGCCAGTTGTTTGGTTTTACACAAACATATATGACAAAATGCAAATGCTGAATTCTAGGTAAGCCTGATCAACTCATTCCCCTTCATCAAAGCTCAGAGAGTAGATCTTCATTAAAGATCAGAGAGTACCAGAAACCATCTTCACTGCTTTCATCTTCTGCTTAGCCTTACATTCTTTTCCATGTGGATATCTGTATGTGCACTTTCCTGTGGTTATTGAATAAAGGTGCTTCTTGTGTTGATGCTTTGGAAAACAAAATAAATCCCAAGACCAGCTTCTCTTTTTTCAGCCCCTCTCCCGAAACCAACATTGCTCTTTTTTCTCTCTCCTTTCCTCTCCTAGATTTCCTTCTTGTATTAGAGAAAGCACCATCTCTGTTTTGTTCAGAAATCTCTCACATCAAGAATGATCATGAGCTTTTAGGTTGAGCAATTGTAAGTCTTTGAACATTGTTACTTGGAGAAACCTGTGCCATTGTTAGCCTGTTAGTAACTACTCACTTCGGACCTATTTATACTATCTAAGTCCTGGAAGACCTCAGCTAACTAGAAGTTAAAGGAGCTGAGAGACCAGTTTTAGTTTGAAGGACGTAGGATAGCTTGCTGAATGCTGTATTTTAAGCAGGGCTGGTAACACTGTCCCATATTAAGTTGCACTGAAGTGTTCACTGCAAGACCCCGCTTGTAGTTTGCCTTCAACTTTGCCATATATTTGGACAAAAATTTGCCAAGTACCAGTCCATCAATTTTTTATGCATATTAGAAAATCAGTCATATATACATATCAAAACCTCACTTGATTTTATGTAGCAATTCCCAGGGCTGGCAGACAACCTGGAGTTTGATCTTTTAACTGAGCCTCATAGCATTATGTTTAAAAAACCACTAGCATCCTCATGCTTTGAAGCAAGGATGGGGGTTGAAAAGGTATGTTGGTACAACAGAACTGTCCAGAAGCTTCCAAAACCTTATCTTGACCAGTTTCTGTTTCATTTTTATCATGATACACAGTCCTCAGGTGGAGAATGTTCACTACCTCATCACCCACTGCTCTTTTGCTTACAATGGTCAGTATACTTTGCTTGCAGTAGTGTCCTGGTTTCAGGAACTCCGACATTTTTGATGGTGCATCTCAGGAATGATTTCAGACCTTAAAAATGATTTCTTTATTGTTTTAAAAACTGATACATTGTTTCAATATACTGTAGAAAAGAAATGTACTATCCCATCCTGAACTGGGAATAACGCTTTGGGAATTCTTCAGCCTGCAGAGACGTAGGTACTCCTTGGTGTAAGAACCTTCCTCATAGCATGAGTGCTTCACATCGATGAAATGGGGACTGGTGGCTGGTCCAGTCTCTGGAGCTGTGGTGTTGCCATATGGAGGCATATTCCCTCTTAGTTTTTCTGGCTGTATGCTATCTGTGTCTTCAGAAAGCCTCCTATATGTGTTTTGTGCAGGCACTTGATCCATCTCCAGTCAGTCCTGCTAGATCAGCAAGTTTCCGGAACAATCACTCAGCAGCACTTTCTCTTCCCCTCTAATACTGAGAACAGGACTGCAACCAAGTGATGCTTAATTGCTAGCTGAAGTGGAGGAGGTTTTCTTCTAGACAGCTAAAGATCCTACCATGTGCATTCCATCTGACAATTACCAAGTTGTAATTCGTGGCTTTTTGTATTTTATTGAAAGAAAAACAAGTTGAACATTTCTTGTTCATGTACCATGTGAGATGAAGGTTATTAACATTGCTAAATCAAGCATCCACATGACTACCTATATAGTTACCTTAAAGGATATGCAGTATTCAGGAAAGAAAAGCTTAAAGGTGAAGCATTTTATGTTAATAATGCAAAAGAGGGGAAGAAGATAGGAAGGGTAAAACTGACCCTTTATGGATCAAAATCACTTTACAAAAGGGTAATAAACTCACCTCTAGTGTGCCAAGAATATGCTGTAGAGTCTCCTCACAGCAGGTTTAGATTTGAATATGGCTGTAAATAGAAATCAATCTAACCATGGAATCATAAAAATGTAGGTTTGGGGGGGGATAGTGAGAGTATTTCTCCATGGGGACAGAATGAACTATGGTTAGACATCTCTTGACAGATAGCTGTAGAACCCACTTCTAAAGGCATATCATGTTGGAGCCTTCTCATTCTTGTTAGTGTTTAATCAGTGCAACAGCCAGTTTTGCCTAAAATGTAATATCTTTTATTTGTTGAAGAGCAAATTGTTATCTTGTCCTTCCTGTTTGAAAAATAGAGGATGCTCCCCTCTTGGCATAAGATCTGTTGTATTAGCAGATTCCGGTTAGATACCTTTCCAGTTCTCTGTGTTCCTTCAACTCTTCTTTGCTGGTTATGTTTCCTGAAACTGTTGTTCTGCTGCTTTTCATTTTCTGCTTCTTTCTCTAATTGTGCTGCTGAAAAATGACACGAGTTTCAGCTGGGACCAAGCTAAGTACCAAGTAGAATGAAGCTATTTCTTTGCCTCACACATGTACCTATCCTGCAATATGCTGTTCCTTCTGAAAGGGTGTTGGATTGTTTGGTAGTGAATTTAGGCATAACTCTGACTCTTCAGTGGGCCTTGAGTTTTAAATTCTTACCTTTTAAAATGTTTGGTATCTCCTCCTTCCCTGCTTCCCTTATTCCAGCAAACGTGATGTTGGTAGAAGCCATTAGTACATTCTTCTTTTCCAGCTGTCCAAGTCACTGGAGTCCTGGGTGAATTGTGAAGCATCTGGGTATTTGTATTATCTAGACTATGTTTTTATTGGCTTATGAAAAGGTGCTGTGGAATACTTACACACTTCTTACTTGAGAATGGTCACATCTAGCACTTCTTCAGGATTCCACTCATCCTCTGAAGGACAGAAGATCACATTGATTTAACTTTGGTTTTACACACCCATGTTGGCTTTTTTCCAATCACATTATCATTTTTAATCAATGTACTCGATTTTCTCCATCAGGGGCTATAATTGCTATTTTCTCTCCCTTTTTTTTGTAAAGGCAAACATCCTGTCTGTCTTGTCTGGCCTTTTGGAACTCCAAAGCCTCCAAGGCTTTGAGTGCAATTGATAGTGGTCCATGAATTGCTTCAGTTAGTTCCTTGTTGTCTCAGTGATACATGGACTGCATCTGTCTGATAAAAATATTCCCAAACTTCTTCTCTTCCATATGCAAGCCTGCAATTCCACAAAAATAATTAGTAAACCCAAGACTTTTAGGAATAGCTATGGCTATACCATGGCATCTTCATAAAGAGAGCAAGGAAGGCTGTGAATAATTCATTTCACTCTGCCTCATTTGTGACTTGCTCTCCTTTCCTGTAAATAACCTGTTCTTCTAGAATCATAGAATGGTTTGGCTTAGAAAGGACCTTAAGATCATCCAGTTCCAACCCCCAAATTTATTTTCTTCTTACTTTTTATTTTCTTCTTACTTCTCACATGCATAGAACTGTTTCTTCTTCTTTTTTTCTCTTCCTTGCTAATCAAAATCTGCTTGGTGCTTTAGCTTTCTGATCTTATTCCTCCAGTGCTCGTGCTCTTCATTTAGACTTAGAAATGTATATATTCTTCTGGATGTGACAGTTTCCCTGCTTTTCTGATTTTGATTCCCAGTCCACCCTCATCCCTGAGTCTACTGAAGCTCACCATCCTCATTCTGGTACCCTCACAACTTTCTATACTCAAAATGGATTGTAATGCTAGGAAAGCGATTGTAAGACCTTTGTCTTTGTGTGGGCAGCCTGGAAAGCCACAGATCCTAATAATAGTAGGGTGCAGGTATTCTTTGAAGCGATAACTGACAACCTTTGTTAGTTATAGTCATTAAATCAGGAGCACTAACACGAAGTTGTACAGAGTATCAGCTCTTACGAATTCAGGCATCAAGCCGGATGGACTTTAGCCTTAAATTTAGCATACGGGGGAAATCATAAAATAGATAATCACAGAATCTAATGTTCATCAAGCTTTTTTTCTTATTAATTTAATATAAATTCCATACAAGAATTACCAAAATGTAGGTTATTATTTTCTAAGACAAACCCAGGAGCTGAGCAAACTCTTTAGATCTCTGAACAGCTCGAAGATGTGGATTTTGAGGAGGTTGTTATTAATTCTAAGACACAGAAGTTATTTGGAAATTGCATCCTGGCTTGGAAAGAAGAGTTTCAGAATGAACCAGGAAACAACTTCAAAAAGGATATTAAGAGTATGAGGGTAACCCATAAGGAATTGAAAGAAATGGGATTGATGGGTAAAGCAGGAAGTACAAAGGGAAAAGTGAGAACGTTCAAAAGTCAAGTTGAGTCCCACCTGGTGAAAGAAATTGAAACAAATAGTAAAAGGTTATTCAGCTATATAAAACAAATAATAAAAGGTTCTTAAGCTGTCTAGATTGAAAGAAAGAAAAGAAAAAGCAAGTCATTGTGAAGATAGGATTAAACACCTCAGGTGTTGTCTAAAATCTTGGTAAATCACTGCCCTAGTTTCAGTGAAATGGAAGTAAACCAAGAGGTAGAAATGGAAATTACCCTGGACAGGCCCAAAAGGAACATTTTGAGGGTTGAAATGAAAGGAACAGGAAAATGTCTGTAAAAGTATCATGTGTGAAATTACAGGTCTAAGAGGAAAACAAGCTGTATGTTGTGGTACTTGATTAAAGATGCAGTTTCTGTATGTTCAAAGACGGAGAATTGATGGGCAACTTGCAAAACTTTGTTTTTTAAAGTTTGAGGCAAAGGTTTCTTGCATGCATTAACATCTATATAAGCTGGAATAAGACATATTGGGCTTTATTGTTAGGGGTAGATCGTGACACACTGACTACACTTGTTTCTTTGCCAATTAGGGAAGAAGTATCATCTGCTTAGGCTGGAATAGTGACATGGATAAAGGACTGGCTAGAAAGGAAACGAGTTAGTAGTGCTTAAAAAAAGAGCTTCTGGGCTTTGAGCAGAGCTTGTTGAAGGATCAGGCTTCAGATTGATTCCATTTAATATTTTCATTAATGAGCTTGACATAAATATTAGCAGCATGTTACAATGAAGTCGACAGGCCCTGTCAATACAGAAGGAACTAGAACATCATAAAGAACTGTGTGACACTGAAGTTTAGAGTAAAAAGTAAAGATAAGAATCAATTTAGTAGTGCAATTAGGAGGCTGTACAGCCAAGGGCTGAGGGTAGGAATGACTAGGATCTGAATGGCTGGAATTAGAGGGTAAACTGAGAATAGGAGAACAGTTGGAATGAGAGAATGAGAAGATGATTTAGAAACACCAGCTGAGCAGAGGGTGATGGTTCCATCACCTGGATGGGAAAATCTGAATGTGAAAGCAAGAGAATAACTCTGCTCATCTAAGTTGTCACTTCCAGTGTCCTACATACTTCAGTGTTTTGGACCATGGGTGTCTGACACAGCAGGTTCAGTGATTCCATAGGCTTTCTATGCCAATCCCTACCTGTGAAAAGGGGGTATTCAGAGGGTGTAGAATAAATTGCTTTTAAATGACTTCAGATGCTGTAGTGTTGAGTGTCATTAAAATGGTCATGGGGAAAACCACTTCTGCCTTCAGGTAAGGATTTGGGTAGTGTGCAGGAAATAAGGTTCCACACTAAGAGCAAATGTTGGAAGACTATTGATTAGGTGAGCACAGTCTGTCTTCTGAGTCAGGCAGCACTTCTGTGTCAAATAGCATATGATCGTATCATTAAAACTGGTGTTCTGCTGCACATGTGTGAAGGGGCCAAATCAAGTTTGGAAACAGCAAGCATTTTTTAGGCAGTTTTGAATGGAAGTGCTTGACATTGTGATGCCCGTGTTTGTTTTATGGTGGCCTGTATCACCTGTGGGTTCTGCTACGTTCCCCAACCAACTCTATTACCCTTACTTTGGCCTTTAATTTCCATGAACATGGTTGTGGGAATGAGGTTAATAAACGGGGGTTATATTCCTGAATATTCATTTGTGTTTACCTGTATGGATCGTTTGTGGTTTCTCGTTGCTATGTGACAATTTGTAGCTGATAGATGCAGCCTGATGCTGTTAAATATCTTCTTAAGGTCTGTGCTCTGATGGGTGTTCTTTTCACTTGCTGCTGATACCCTGCTATGCAGACATCCAATTGCTTTAAGGCTGATTTAGCTATATAAAATATTCCCAAGTAATAATGTTGATTTTGGTGCCTTTAGGAAGATAGATGTTAACTGAACATATTCTCCCTTCCGTAGAGCTTCATCGCAGGTTGGTCTTCAGCTAAATTATGTAGCTGTCCTTGGCTTTAGCATGTCTGTTTCTTGACTTCCTTTCCTAATATTAAAGCTTTAGTCCCTTGGATAAGCATCATTTCCATCCCCAAATTAAAAAGACTTTTCTTTCTCAGAAGTTGCCATTGCCTGTTGGAAGGAGCTGTGGAATGAGAAATGGACCATCAGGGAAACTATCTTAATACCTGTCCTCTGGAAGCTCAGTCTGGCTAATGCTGAATTATCAATACTTTGGCAAGTCTGGACTTCATGAACATTAGTTTCTAACTGTTGGAAGATGCAGCCCAGCAAACTTGTTTTGAAAGAAGTCTGTGTTTGCTTTCACTCCTGTCACATCTGAAGTAATTAGAAATAAGAGAGAGTTTGGATCTCTGAGGTTCAGGAACACACACGCTTCCCTTCCTTTGTAATTCCACTGCATTTGACAACGCTTGGACCATTTTTCCTGCTCTGCACAATCTGGAGGCTACCTACTGTCTTGTCTTTGTATTGCAGCCTTTCAGCTCTTAAAGGGAGCCTATGAGAAAGATGGAGAGAGACTTCTGAGCAGGGTCTGTTGGGACAGGACGAGGGCTGATGGGTTTAAACTGACAGAGGGAAGTTCAGGCTGGATGTGAGGGAGAAATTCTTTACAATGAGGGTGGTAAAACCCTGGCACAGGTTGTCCAGAGAGGTGGTGGATGCCCCATCCCTGGAGACATTCCAGGCCAGGCTGGAGGTGGTTCTGGGCAAGCTGCTCTGGTTGAAGGTGTCCCTGCTCATTGCAGGGGATTGGACTGGATGAGCTCTGAAGGTCCATCCAACCCAAACCATTCTGTGATTCTTTAGCATAAAGCTTTTAGAAGCAACTTTGCAAGAGCAGAAGAAGCCAGCCGGTGGATCCCAGTACACAGTAACTGTGTCACAGCTGGGGGTGAATTGAACACAAATTTTAATTGCATAAGAAACATCATTGACATTCTATTTCTCAAAGACTCTTAACAGGAGGGAACAGTAACAACATAGAAGCTGTGTGTGTTTTAGCGCGCGCGAGAGACGAGCAGGCAGCGCACATCAGAGGATGTGGCCATTTCTCGTTTGGAAACCTAAGTCCTGTTGTTGGTGCTTTTCTCTGGAGTTTTCCTTTTTCCTTTCTATTTTCCTCTGCATTTATTTGCTGGTGAACGGCCAAACAATGCGGGAAGGATCTTGCATACATTGGGAGCAATAAGTCGGGAAAGCTGTATTGCCACCAGGAAAGCTGTGGAGAGGTGCAGGGTGTTGCTAAGCAACACCTCATGGCCACAGATAGTATTTTCCTTTTAATTTATTTATTCTTCAGTTTGAGTGTGTCCTGCTTGGAGCCATTTGGGTAATAGTTAAGCAAGCACATAGAAATCAGAGAGCTGCAGGAGCAGGATAATGGAATGCGATGTAAGAAAACATAAGAAAGGAAAAGCCACGTAACGAAACAGGCCAAGAGACATGAAATAATTAGTAAGGATTAGGGGGGGGGGAAGTAAATAAGTAAGGATTGGGGGGGGGGAAGTAAATAAGTGTTGGGAAACAGAATGGGGGGGGGGAAACAAAAGGTTATGAAGGGAAAAAAAGGGAAGATAGGGCACTAGTGAACGAAAATGAAACAGAGCTCAGAAGGGGAAACAGGGAAACTGCTGCATAAGAATAAGAATTAAAAATGGGAGATAAAAACAGCTTTGAGAAGAAAAAGGTGAAATTTGGTAACGGTGTTAAAAGAATAATGATCTTTGTTTCTTTTTGCTTTGCAACTACCCTATTCTTTCCTATTCCTCTGTTGGCACATATGCAATAGTAGTAGTGACACTCAGGGGCTGGGGACTGATGAGTGTGTCCAATATGTTTTCCAGAGATGAAAACTGAGTTGAAATAAGGGTTTTGGTGTTATTTAGAAAATATCCAGTGTGTACTTTTTCAAACAGCCTTTACAAAACTAGGTGTTGGCATTTTACTGTCAAATCCTAGAGTCCTGGAATCGTTCAGGTTGGAAAAGACCTTTAAGATCATCAGGTCCAACCATTCCCCAGCACTGCCAAAGCCACCACCAAACCATGGCACCGAGGGCCTCACCTACATGGTTTGTGAACACGTGGGTCGTTCTACCAAAGGTACTAGCTTAAGTTCTGTTTGCAGGGAGGGAGGGAGTTGTTCATAGTTGAACACATTAATCAGGGGCAAGGTTTTCCTGTGTAGTGTTAGGGGAGCTGAAAGCCCTTCACTTGCACTAGTTGGAGCCACTTCTAGACTTGAGAATAACACAGCCATGTGAGGAAAATGCTGGGATGGAGCCAGCCCCCTGTGTTAGCTCAGGAGCTGTGTTCTCTACCCAAATGTCTTGAGGAGCACTGATTGTGGGACCTGAACTAGACTCCTCCAAGGAGTGCTAAGAGTGGCTCATGTCAAGGAGCCTGGCATCATGCTTTTCTTCTAGTGAATCTAGGCTCTCTATGTCCCTGGTTGCTTGGGAATTGCTGGAAGGCTGCTTGGCTAATGCTTTGGGGCATGCGTTGCCCATCTCAGCTGGAACATGGCAATTTTTGAGCCTGACAAGAAGGGGAGTACAGCAGTCTGAGCTGTCTGGAGGCAGGCCAGAATGTTTTGGGAGAATAAAGCTATTCAGGATGAGACATGAAAGCTTCCAAAGGAGTAACAACCTTCCAAAGTAAACAGTAAGTGGGTCACACAACTAGAAGAGTGCATCGTGCCATACTGGGGTATTGGGTTGTTAGATGCTTTTCTCTCTGAGGAGGTAAATGGATCTGAGACCTGAGGCTGTATATTTATCCTGGATGCTGTTTTCAAGCTGCATGTGAATGAACAGTGTTACAGCAGCATTCTAATGCTCTTTCTAATGTTCAGTGTGAAAAGAAGTTTTGAATTCCCTGCTGACAAATGTAGCTAGGCATAAACCCTGTTCATTTCTGTGGATAAGAAGTTTCTCCTTCATGGAATTTCTTAAAGGAAAGAAACTGATGCTGTTTATTCCCTTTAATTTGTATTGGGAGTTTCTCAAGCTGACTAAACATGCATGGTATCTTATCCAAAGAAAATGACACTGATTTGAGCAGTTTTCCTTTGGTTTTGATTATGTCTATGTGTCTGTAAATAGTTGACACAACAGATGGTGAGAACTTTGTAGGATCTGCAGTTATTGTCATTATAGAATCAAGAGAATGGTTTCGGTTGGAAGGGACCTTGAAGATCAAGCCCCGTTCCTCTGATTTCCTTAATATTCTTTGAAAGGGGACAAATACGTTACAACAACAGTGTTTGTCCTGTCCTACTTTGTTGTTTGTTTCCCCTCCTCTGCCCAAGACTTGACTTTCCACCTCCTTAGCAATGAGTGTAGGATTCCATTCTGGCTAACTTGGCTTAATGCAGGATATTTAATGATATGTACTGTGTTGACTGTTGAATGGTTTTGGCTTCCAGGCTCCAAGTGAACTAATTTAATGGTTCTTGTACATTCTTACAAATGCTTCCCATGTTTTTGTGGGGGCTTTTTTGTGCTTCCATTTGTTTCTTCTGACTTACCAAGAAATGAGTAGACCTGAGTCGGAGGTCGCTGTCTTACTGTAGGTGGACACTGCAGTGTCACAGGAAGGTTTCAGATACCAGTCAGTGGTGAGCATCGTAAAGAATGTGTAGAAATATAGTAGTCTTTTTGCTGTTTTTTCTTCTTAATGGTATTTAAAAAGAATATAAAACAGAAAGACAGCAAGCTTTCCTCTGATTCAGCTATTTTAGATGGCAATTAATATAAAATGTACTTAAAAACTTGGCTTCCCTGAGCACCTCAGTACAAGGACACATCTTTTGAACCTCAAAGATAATGGAAGCAGAGGAGTCTTGTTTATTTTCAGAGGTATGTGAATTGACAACTCACTAATAAGTTCTTCTCCTGACGTGTCCTGCTGTCATCTACGGTTGTTTCAGAGTGAACATGTGACTTAAAACAGAAAAGGTGAGGTAAAATTCTGTTGCATGTGGTGTTCGTAGTTCATGAATGAGCTTCAGATCGTTTAAAGTCAAATCATTCTTCCTGTTTTGTTGTGTGGAATGCTGGTGATGGAAAATCTGGTACAAAGAGCTGACACGTAGCACAAGTGCACCAGGCTCTCAATACACGGGCTGTGCTCTACTGGCTGCAGCCTTCTTCCTAATTCTTATTCCTTTGACTCGGGTAGATGGTTCTCGAGCAAACTTAATATTTCCAGTTATTCCTCTGGGGAAATCTAGTCTCAATTTAATATTTGACTTTGTCTGTGTAAGTACCCTCAGCTGTCACATGAGGAAATTTGTTTCATTGCTATCTGAGTCATCTTTTATGCTGGGAGACTGAAGCCAGAGTAGAAGCACATCTACTTGTTTCTTGGTAATTCACCAAGTCAGAGGATGGGATCTTAATAATGCTTTTTGTGGCGTTATTTTAGTTTTTTTTTTTTACAAATAAAATTGGAGGAAGGATGATCCTTTATGAAGATTTGGCTAGTGAGCACAGTGACATATAACCACATATGGTTACAGCAAGAAATATCATCACCCACAGGCACCGGAGTGTTTTTCATGCAGAGCTGTTGCTGTTTTCTTCTGCTAAGCTAAGCAGAGGATGGGATTTTTCCTACTCCTTCTGCAGGACAGAAACATTGGTTAACTTGGGGCCCAGAACTCACAGATGATACAGAGTTCTCTGTTCGTACTCTAGTCCCTTGGTGCTGTCACCAGTTCCTTGGCCTTGTATTTAGCATCTTGTCAAGCTCTTTCCAGAAGTCTTACAGACTATTTTATATAAGTCTTTTAGATGACAGAGAGAATCAAGAGTACACAATTCAGTAAGTAGCACATGGAATACGGTTTAGCTGGTGCATGTGTTTCTATAACTGCCAATAGAAAGACATGATCTATAAGATGAGAAAGACCTTGGTAGGACCTTGCTGTCATGGTTTAACCCCAGCCAGCAACTAGGCACCAGACAGCTGCTCACTCATTCCCCCTACCCATTGGGATGGGGGAGAGAACTGGAAGAGTAAAAGTGTGATAACTGGTGGGTTAAGTCAAAGACAGTTTAATAGGTAAAGCAAGAGCCACATGCAAGCAAAGCAAATGAGGAATTCGTTCATAATTCCCATCACCAGGGCAGCAGGGCTCCATCACACATCATGGTTACTTGGGAAGACAAATGCCATCACTCTGAGTCAAAGAATCATGGAATCAACCAGCTTGGAAAGACCTTTAAGCTCATCCAGTCCAACTGTTCCCAGCAGTGCCAAGGCCACCACTAACCCCTGGCACTGAGGCCTCGTCTACCTGGGATGTGAACACTTGCAGGGACAGTGAATGTCCTCCACCTTCCTCCCTTTTCCCTGAGCTTTATATGCCAAGCATGATTCCATACAGTCTGGAATATCCCTTTGGTCCATTGGGGTCAGCTGAGTCCCCTCCTGACTTCTTGTGCACCCCCAGCCTGCTTGCTGGTGGGGTGAGAGGCAGATAAGCCTTGGCTATGTGTAAGTTCTGCTCAGCAAACCCAAAACCATTCCTGAATTACCAGCACTGTTTCCAGCACAAATCCAAACCATAGCACCATCCAGCTGCTATGAGGAAAGTCTGTCCTAGCCAGAACCACACAGAACCATGAAAGAAAGTGTTTTGTTGTGGCACTTTTGAGCAATACTGTTGCCTTGCAGGAGATGAGAGATGGTGGCTTCTTGGGCTGAGGAAGCGAGCCTGCTACGTGTCATTTGCTTTTATTCCTCCGTGTAGCCTTGGAGTGAATTGTTTCAGGATGGCATGTAAGCATTTGAACTTTAATTTTTGAAAAGCTCTTATATTTAACAATTAGAATCATAGAGTCATCGACTGATTTGGGTTGGAAAGGACCTGAAGATCAACCAGTTTCAACCCCCTGCCACGGGCAGGGACACCTTCCACCAGAGCAGGTTGCTCCAAGCCCCTGTGTCCAACCTGGCCTTGAACACTGCCAGGGATGGGGCAGCCACAGCTCCTCTGGGCACCCTGTGCCAGTGCCTCAGCACCCTCCCAGGGAACAGCTTCTGCCTTAGATCTACCCTGAACTTCCCCTGTTCCAGTTTGAACCCATCACCCCTTGTCCTATCGCTCCAGTCCCTGATGAAGGTCCCTCTGCAGCATCCTTGTAGCCCCCTTTAGACCCTGGAAGCTGCTCTGAGGTCTCCAGCAGCTTCTCTTCTCTTCTCCAGGCTGAGCAGCCCCAATGTTCTCAGCCTGTCTCCACACGGGAGCTGCTCCAGCCCCTGCTCATCCTCGTGGCCTCCTCTGGGCTTGCTCCAGCAGCTCCATGTCCTTCTCATGTTGGAGCGACCATGCCCGCAGCCAGTGCTGCGAGTGGGGTCTCACAGAGCAGAGCAGAGGGGCAGGATCCCCACCCTCAGCTGCTGCTCACGCTCACACTGAAGCAGCTCGTGTTCAGGTTCTCGTTGACCAGTTCTTTAGCTGTGCATGAAAAATAAGAGGGATCCTGTAAGTTGATGCTCTCAAATATATGGGGTTAATTCCTTAAATTCTTGGTCTTCTAAAAAAAGCAGAGGCTTTTGGGTGTGTGTTTTTTCTTATGCTCTTTGTTGAAGGTCAAGAACATAATCTGTTCCTTAGGAGTACAGTTCTACCTGCATTTTAAAGATTCTTCCTTTTTTCCCAAGTTATGAGCTCTGTAAATGTTAATTCTCAGTGTGAGTCTGGGCTTTACCTGCATACTCTCATTTTATTTAATCTCAGTGAGTCAGGGGAATATTTGCCTAAGCAGAGTAAAGAATCCCGAGGGAAAAGCAAGGTAGGTTGAGGTATGGGAAAGTACTGGGGGGTGAGGGGGTGCAGCATTTGGGCTGTTTGCTTTTCTTACTAATCTTTTCCTTAGTTGGATTTTCACTGTCAGGTGAAACCAGTATATTTAGAACTTCTGTGTAGAGCCAGTGTCTTTTTACTGAGACTTGATGCCCTCAAAGAATTAAACTGTAAATTTATGCTACGAGCACTGGAGAATTGAGGGTTTCAACCACTTAGAACGGGTCCCAGACTGGATCTTAAACTATTGTCAAAGCTCTCATGTCCTGCTCAGGCTCTCTAATAGCAAAAAAGCAGGACTGCATTAAAAGAGAACTAGTACCAAGACAAAGCTTGTCATATGCGAAGAGATGATGTGTATTGTTCCCTGCTACAGAGCCTTACCTCATACAAGGAAGCAGTCTTGAAGTGTCCCTGCAGATGCAGAGGAACCGGTAGCTTGTTGCCAAGTCCTCCCATTCATCTCCTGATCAAATTTAATGCTTGTTCTAGGAAGAGAAGGAGAAAAGTGGGAGAGGCAAAGGTTTTCCTTCCTTTTTGTTCTCAAAGTTTTCTCTGTCTTCTCAAGCTCTCGCAAGGGGAGGAGCATTTTAAAATGTCCTGTCTGGTGGCATCACCTGCATTCTCTGCTCCTTTATTGTTTCCAGCTGTGCCTCTACTGTCTTGCATACCTTTTGTAGCTCTTCATCCTTTTCTTTGGAGTTCTTTGGTCTGCTCTCCTTTGTGTGCGCGCTTGGTCCTTTCAGAATGTCTTGTCTCATCCTCCCTCTATCGCTGCTTTCTGATGTGTTATCCAGTGCCAAAACACGTGGTGTCTGCATCTGCTCTGACAACAGCAGGTTGAATGCAAGCAAGATACCATACCCTTATGTGAGCATGAAGGCTGTTACAGATTTGCCACTTGAAATTTGTTCGTGAAGCAGCATGAAAAGGAAGTGAGCAGAATGCCATCTCCGACTGGAAGATCTTTCTTCCAAGCAAAGTCTCATGGATGTTTAACGAGTCATTAACCTTTATATCGTGACCTGCCTTTAAGGATTAAGTGCACCCTGTTTAAACTGGGAAAGTAACCCAAAACTGGCTGCTTCCACTTCAGAATTCCCAGTTACATTGACAGGATTTCTGGTAGTGAAGAACAAACCTCACACTTTCAGGATCAGAAACTCTCTCGTGCATCGGAGGTTCCTGGTGTCAGTCCTGTTTCGGCAATACATTCCTGGTGGAGAAAATGTGACACTTATGTTTGAGTTCTCATGTGCCCTATTTTTAGTGCCTTAAAAATATTTGCCTCAAAACACCTACAAAAGATTGCCATGGTTATGCTAATCAGGCATTGATCACAGCCACCCACAATCCTATTTCCTAGTTTTTCCTGTGGATTTCGATCTGGTTACTAACACTTAGAGCTGGTTTTCTCTGGAAGTCTGTTATTTTAGATGCATTAATAGCTCTGTTTCCCAAAAAGCCTGTCTGGCCAATGTGGCTGTATCACGTAATGAAGAAATTGTTATAACAAATGTTCATGTATTATGAATGACATGCTGTCAAATGTTATGTAAATACCTGAGGGCTCAATATACTTTCTGCAGCTATTAGGAATATGTACCTGTTAAAAAACTACCTAGTTTTCCTTCATGAACAGCTGCTCGGGTATCAATTTTAAGCTGCTTTTCCCCCTGTTTGGAATGAGAACCCCTTGAGAATGAGTCACAGCACATGGGAAGGAGGAATTTAGTAGGGAGCTATTGCGTAGGTCGTTGCATCTTAAAGGTAGGATCAAACAAGTCTCTTGTTTAGCTCTTAGGAATACTCTTAGATCCAACCCTTTGGCAAATGGCATTGGCTTTGTTTCGTTGCTCAATATGAAGTTAGTTTAAGGGGGCTTCCTGTATGGAACACAGCTAGTGGCTACTGAATAACTGTAACCAGTGTAGCACCAACATTAGAATAAGTGCAATCTCTGTAAGTTATTTTACCCTATAGCAGATGGGTGCTTAAGTCTGTGAGAGAAGATCAATGGAACAGTTTAGCTTTTTGTGTTGTTTCAGTGTAGAAAGACAGCCTGTTCCAAATCAAGTCTGCTAAGACTGTTTCGGCTTCACTGGAATAAAGCAGAGGGTTCTGTAAGTTCACATCAAAAGATGATGTGCTATTCCAAATTCATAACAATTGTCTGTTAGTCTGGTTTTAATAATTTTGCTTTGGCATGTAATCCTGTTTAATTAGATGCTACTCTGTTGTTTCAAGATTCCATAAACTGGAGTCTTATATACCAGCTGCTGAAGCAGGAGTTACTGTCTAAATGATATTCACAATGAGTATTTGGAAGGTTTACAATTATACCCTTGCTAATAAATTGTGCTATTTTCCCCAACAGTTTTAAGTGCTAATCTTCAGAAGGCATTTTAAAATTAGCTAAAATTCTGTCAAGAGATTTACAAAAATTGTTAGCATGAAGATAATTATGTCACAGTCCTTGGACTCCATCTCTGATTGTGTGCATAAATCAGAACATGTCAGCTGTGTTTTCCCTTAATAATTATCCTTGCAGCAATATATTACAGTTGAGATGACTATTAGAACGTTGCTTTAGGTTTATAAAACACAAGTTAGCTCTCTCTGAAGTTTTCTGCTGGTGAAATCATTCACGTTTCCAGAAGAACAAGTGATTATTGGTGTCAACCTTTTGTACATCAAGGAGAGATCAGTGTGGAAATGAGGATTTTACAGTGTTACAGTCCCCTGAAGAAGTCAGCTTTTTATTACAACTTATTAGAGGAGGTCACTTCTACAGTATGGCAGACAAAAGAGCTACCTAATGTGGGCAGCCTTGTACTATGTGTGGGACTTAACTCATAAAGGGATTTTTGGACCAAAATTGGAGACTTCTGGAGAGCACGTAGGGACTCACAGTAGGCAGTTGTGTCTTTGGAGCCTGCCTTAAGCTACCTGAACTAACTACATCCCTCAGAATTCGGAGCAGGTTGTCTCAGATGAAGCGCTCCGAAGTGTAGGTACAACTAAATCTAGTGTGCACTTTGAAAGATGGGGCTGCATCAGCATTAAGAACTGAAGACACGGCGTACTCTGTAGGGCCCTCTTTCATGGATCCTAAGGGAGAAAACAGGAGGAAAATGTGTTTTAGCACTAGTAAATACGAATCAGGCAGGAGCTGTTCCATCTTCCTGTTGCTGCACTTCCCTGATGTTTAATACTCGGAGAACATTTGACAGAAAAATGTGAGATTCTCTTTTGAACAAATGTTTGGGGGAAAACTTCAACTTTCGAAGAACGTGTCTTAAAAGCCTTGCAAAAGCCATGAATTCCAGGAATTCAGCAACCCTGCTTGCCCCCAAACTTCTCTCATGGAAGAGAGGCAGCATTTTAAGTAAGGCTTTTGAGTTGGCAGTGTATCAAATGGGATAAGAGATCTACTCCAGCGATGCAGGCTGCCTTAGAATAGGTCTTACACTGGTGTCAGATCAAGAGATTTTATTTCTCGACTATCTCAACATGTGCGTTAAGATTCTCTCTAATGCTAACACTTTTGAAAGTCTTCTGTGAAGTATTTTGGGATAGAGTTAAAGTAGCAGGATATGGCTTAGTGTGATCCCACTCTCATTTGACTGCACGGAAGATTTGAGGTTGATTTCTATGGAAGTAGGGTCGCTTCTGTTATCAGTACCGTGCCGCAGGATGGGTGAGTTTGAGTTATGGTCTTCTCAAAACACGACCAAAACAGACATGAAAGCTAAGCTGATGAATGTTTAGATACGTGTTTTCAAAAGCAGAACATCCCTTTTGCCAGACTCCTAGGGTTTTACTTAAAACTAGTGATTCTTTCTTTATATTCCTTAGTTGTTTGAGCTAGCTCGTTACTTCAGCCAGTGTCAGAGTAAGAGTACCTTGGACTTGGTAGTTGCTGACTTTCCTCAGACTCTTGGAATATTATTCCAAAGCTTATGTCATAATATTATTCATATTATCACTTACCATAACTGAAAATACAGAACTAGGAGGACATAGTCCTTGCTTCCAAAGCTCGCAGTGTAGTTTATTAATAAGAATAAATTGCAGTAGGAAAAAAGTCGTATTTTTGTGGATTTGGGAGGAAAAGCTTTTAACTTTGTTCATTTATCTTCTTTTTCATCTTCATCTATTTATCCTTCATCTTTCTCATTTCTGATATGTTCCACCAGGATGCTGTGATGCCATTTGTGGATATCCAGGCTACATCTCCCTGTTTAATTAGTTGTGTAGTTTTAGTTAAGAACTCGTATGGTAAATAAGCCGTTTATTTATATGTAAAATCTCTTCCTCACTCTCTCGCTTTTAGATTCACTTAAAGACCTTGAAGTATTTATATTGGGATCCTTTAAGAAACAATATTTAGACTTTTGTGGCTCTTTGACACATGCTGGTACTTTGCCTTGTGGTGACTATGTCCCTACTCACACCTCTCTACTTACTTTTCCTCCTGAACTTCTCAAAGGTGATAACTTCGTTTAGTATCGTACAGCGCTATAAATCTGCCAACAGGGATAACACGTAGAGCACTGTATAGTTATTGAATCACAGAGGTAAAACTTCTAGACTTTATCTATATGCACAGAAAATCACTTGGCAAGAAGCCACCAAACCCATTTTTTTTCTCACTGCTTGTGTTTTGTTGTTTCCACTTTAGTTGCTGCTCAAAATGAAACGCCTGGGAGTTTAATTGCTCCTTATACTTAAATCTGTGAAGTATCATGGGCCAAAACATACTGCCCTGGGCAAGGTGTTCATAGATAGTCATCTGTTTGGTAGCAGGGATAATAGAATGAGCTCAGTTGTTGCTACTGATTAAATATGTAAGAGTGTAAAGCTCACCCTGGTCATAGTCTACCAAAGTTTCCTTGTTTCCCAGACACGTTTTCAGAGCATTGTCATGGCACAAGTTCATTCACATTGGTTGCCTTTCTTATAAACTGGTACCCCCTCAGATGACGTACACATGTAGGGTTCAAGCTCAACACTCACACCCAGGAAGTGGCATCTATGCACCTGTAGCTTCTTTGTATTTGATATTTCAAATGTGAGCAGCAGGTCAGGGAGGGGATCCTGCCCCTCTGTGCTCTGCTGAGGCCCCACTCGCAGCACTGTGTGCAGGGCTGGTGTCTCCAGCATAAGAAGGACATGGAGCTGTTGGAGCAAGCCCAGAGGAGGCCACGAGGATGAGCAGGGGCTGGAGCAGCTCCCGTATGGAGACAGGCTGAGAACATTGGGGCTGTTCAGCCCGGAGAAGAGAAGCTGCTGGAGACCTCAGAGCAGCTTCCAGTGTCTGAAGGGGGCTACAAGGATGCTGCCGAGGGTCCTTCATCAGGGACTGGAGCGACAGGACACGGGGTGATGGATTCAAACTGGAACAGGTGAAGTTCAGGTTAGATCTAAGGCAGAAGCTGTTCCCTGTGAGGGTGCTGAGGCGCGGGCACAGGGTGCCCAGAGAAGCTGGGGCTGCCCCATCCCTGGCAGTGTTCAAGGCCAGGTTGGACACAGGGGCTTGGAGCAACCTGCTCTAGTGGAAGGTGTTCCTGCCCATGGCAGGGGGGTGGAACTAACTGTCTTCATACAGGGGGTGCTCCAGCCCCCTGATCATCCTTGTGGCCTCCTCTGGTCTTGCTCCATGGGCTTTCCTCTTCTGGCACTTGGAATAATGTTCTAGATGATGGGTTTTTGGTCTGTTTTCCTGGAGGGTGTAAGTTTCATTTTTGCTTACGCAAGTACTTGCACTTTAGTACTGATGAATCAGGAATTCCTTCTTAGTATTGTTGGTTTGGATTTCTTTGGGTGTATTTGAAATGACTGACCTGCCTGGATGAGTTTGGTGCTGCGGGTCAATGTATGCGGGTCTAAATGATGAAATACTTCAATTTAGAGCTTCTCTGTCTTTCTCATGAAATCCCTTTGAGGTTTTTCAGTAGGGTTTTGCCCTACTGATTGTAATAGAGACAGAGAAAACATCAACTTAGCCATGGGGTTAAGATTTTACTACTCGTACTTCAGACGTGCATCAGCTTTTATAAGGGAGAAAAGAGGTTGTAAAGTTCCAAGTGTGGCTTCGTGCATTTCCCCTGCTCAGAAATGTAATGTTAAAGCATTAAAACTTTGTATTGAAAAGGCTATAATCTTATGTAAAAATAATGATAGCTTAAATGTGAATTGGACAAGCTCAAATATCCTGTTAGGTCATTCACAAATATCTATTTCCTTTCCAGCAATGCTTTTGTAGCCTCAAATTGAACGTAATTATACAAATAAAGAATCAATGCAGGAAAGAAATAACAAGAGGTAACTTTTATTGTATTTATTCTAACTATCTTTAAGATGTGGGCTTGAAAATGAAGTCAGATATTAAAAACTGGGAAAGCAATAGGGCCAAATAATAGTGCACAGATTTCCTTAACAGATCCTGCATAAAGAGCCTGAGAATCAAGGTTGTTAGCAATAGTTAACTGTTCTACCTGCAACTTGTGCTTCTTTTGCACCCATATGGCAAAATTATGCCTCCCAGAGGAACGTTTTGGTATTGGAGGAAGGTCGTACAGGGAACAGGGGTGACCTAAAAGTCTCTTGTATTGAGGAAGCCTCAAGAGAAGATGAGAATCCTCTGGCTGATGACGCCGATCAGACAGTTGTTATTTTGCTGGTATTTCGCGCTCGCTTTACACAGGCACAGATTTCTGGCCTCCCCAGCATCTTCTGAATCGATTTTACTGCCTTTGTGGAAGCAGCAAAAGCCAAAAAGATGAGTGCTCTGGAGGATGGAACCAGCCACACAGTTAATAACAAGTAACAGAGGACAGCAAAGTTTTGACTTCATTGATTAGCACCAACCCGTTGGCTTCATTTTCCTTTTAGACATCCTGGTGAGCCAGGATTTCAGCCTCTAGTGGTTGAGGTATCTATAAACACTCTTTTCAGTTTGGTAGGTTTTGAAAATGAAATAGGAATTAAATGTGATTGGTTTGTTTCATTGGGACAGAACGGATAACTTCTATTTGCTTCCTAAAACGCCTGTTTTGGTTTCTCTTCTTGCCTGTGTACAGCAGCTTTGTAGCCTCACATATCGGTAAAGGGAGAACGAGTTCATTTCTGAAAGCTAAAACCAAGTAAAAATTCTATCCATTTTTTCCCCCGAACATTGATACGATGATTTCCATGACAACCATATAATAAGATTTGTGTTTACTTTGTTTGTGAGTTCTCAATGTCTTTTTAATGACTCCTGTGCAATTAAACCAGAAAGCATCGGTTGAGGTTCCGTGGTGTCAATCAGTGTTGCCTGCCTGATGTTGAATACTGTTAATAAATGTACAATATACACGTGAATACATCTGTCTGTTGCAGAAGTGTGAGCGACTGGAGAACAATTTTGATGACATCAAGCACACGACTCTTAGTGAGCGCGGAGCACTTCGAGAAGCAGTGAGGTAAGTCTGGGTCACCATAGCAACAGTCACAGATGTGGTAAAGAAAGAGTCATTCTTCATTATTGGGGGAACAAATGAGTTCATTGCCACCATTCAGCTCTATTCTCTAAGGTATTAATTTGTCAGTGGAGAGGCTTCCCTTGAGGCTGTACTTTGGTTTTTGAAGCTGCATAAATGTTAAGCCTGACTGCACAGTAAAAAATGTAAATGTTTAATTTGTTATTTAAAATGCTTAAGGGGTGCCTTGCTTTATATTTAGTGAATGAAAATATTGTTCATCTAAATTCTGTAAGTGTTAAAGCAATTGTACAATGCTGTTTGAACAAGTCGGTGTTTGCTTTCAAATTGGATTTGATTTTTATATATGTAGTTCCTGTGTACTCTGATTTTAACACCAGATTGACATGATTTTGTTTGTGCTAATGGAACGTTAAAATCTCTCTGGTCCTTTGTATATTGTAGAGATGTATTTTTTGCTTAATATTCTCGTATCATTGCACTTGATCCTTATTAGATGTGGCTAAAATTAGCCAGGATGTGAATGTTTGGTCACTTTATTGCAGAATCTCTGGGTATAGGACTCCAAAGAAACTTGCCAGCTACAGTACCTGTTTTTTCTAAAGTAATAATCAGGAAGATGTTAATTCTCTGTGGGTCAGAAAATTGTAGCAACCTGGACTTGCAAAGGTTTTGAAAATTGGATAGTGAAATGTAATGATGCCCAGTGCTTCGTTTCACATGCCTGGTAGCAGAGCAACTACTTGGACTTACACTTTAGCGCAGGAAAAAGCCAAAACAACAACAGAAAAATGAGGATCTTCTTGACAAACTCATCACCCCCTTTTTGCTTTGATTGTGTTCAGAATCCATTCGATTTATGGCTGGGTGTGAATGATTTGACGTGCATGACACTGACTTTGTGTTCGTGGTGCTCTTGCCTCATGTTGCACTGCTGTGAGTACGCGTTTGTAAAGATCCTGTGTGTTGAAACGCAACCTGCCTCTTCTGAAGCCTTTCTTGTTACCCCCAAATGATATTCTTTCCTTTCAGAACATTCCAGCTCTTGGTGTTGCAGGTAACTAATGGCATCCAACTTTCTCATTGTGATTTCTTGCTTTTTGCTTGCTTTGCTTCACACATTTAGGGCTTTTCCCTTATGTGGTCGGTCGTCAGCATATGGGATTTCGCATTACGTGATATACAGCAAAGCTGAGGGGAACTTTTGGTCTCTGAAGCTACTTTTAGTGTTCTCAACAAAGGGGATTTCAAGTTGCTGCTCTCCTGTAACACGGGGGGGGGTTGCGGTGTGTTGTGGTACATGACTCAGCAGAGTCAATGTTGGCCAAATTGGGAGCTGACAGCTCTTTGGTGATAAACACTCACTAGCAAGGGAAGCTTTGGCATTTCAAAGGTCAGGGTTCTGTTACAAGGACTGTGTAGAGCAGTCTCATGATTCTATGCTGTGCATACAATAAAAAGCACTTTATTAGCTCATAAATTTGTACCCTGGCTATTTCAGCTAGTGTACAAGCCATTCCGAGGCATGGTTATTGATTGTGAAGTGTGACAGGTATTGTGTGGGGCTGGAATTCTCTTAATTGCAGTCAATATTATACGATCGCTTTTTGTTTGTAGTTGTTTTTGTGCAGGTAAAGAAAATACCTGACTTACAAAGGTGCTACAGTCTCAATTTAGTATAATATCCTTGAGTAACACATATAAGGTACAAGATGTTAATTTAAAGAAGTAAATGCAGGTAGGTGCTATGTATTTTTCTACGTGTGTGTAGAAGACACTTGTTATTTTAGGCTGTAAAGTTCTTTCAGCTGCTACATAGTCACCCACATCCTTGGTAGCTGCATTTTTCTGCTGCTTTGGATGCCAAGATTATTTGTAGCATACAGAATTTGAATGGTACAGTTTGACAGATTCAAGTTCACTTTGCTTTTCCCATAACTACAGTGGACATCAGACAAGGCGAGGGAGGTTTGCTGCCCTCAGGATAGTGAGGTGCTTTCCTCCTCCTTTTGGTAAGGGAAGCATGTGAAAAGGGTTACACGTTGCACAAAAGCACTAAAACCACGTGGCCCTGAAAGCAACAACAACAGAATCCTAGTTGGGTAGCTAAGTGGGGATATGTGGGTCTCAGATGAGCCTTAAGTTGAATGGGCAGTGTGCCCAAATCCTCTCTGATTTCCCTGAGTGCTACTGCTGCTCTGCCAGAGGAGAGAAACAATCAGTATTTCCCCTCAGTGCTCCTATTTGGAATGAGACCTTCCCTTTTGACTTTATCTTTAGAGAAATGGTCAAATGAATATAGGTTTCAGTACATTTCTATGCTGTGCTCTGCATAAGCACTAATATCCAGGAAGGGTCTTGTTCTTTTTCCGGCTCTTCAGAAAGTGAATGGTATTCAAATTAAAGATTACATGAAAACCATCCTTCTTGTTTACGTATATAGACGTTCACACAGTAACATTTTGGAGGGGTTTTGAAAAGACCGTGAAGCCTAAGAACTTCCCCTACTACTTTATGTATTATTTTAGGCCTTGAATGAGATCATGAGCTGATAGTAGTTTGCCATTACTCAGCGTCTAAAGAGTGGTATTGTAAGAAGTTGGTTTGCTTATGATTGCACATCAAATCATAAAGCATTTAATTCCATTAATGTTTTGCTTCTTTTGTTAATGTATTCCAAATGGTTTATTTACTATGATATTTTAATGCCACTGCAACGCTTAAGTAAGTAATAAAAATAGGTTAGTTTTTGGAACTGGGGTTTAGAAATGGACCATCTATTGCTTTACATGCCTTGAATGTGTATACAGTAATTTGGGCATTTTATGTAGTTATTTGGCAGAAAAATTGCATAGATATATACCTATGATGTGAGGTTGCATAAGTAAAAGCATTAAGCTTTTGTGGAACAAAAACCAGGGCTCAATTTGTTCATGAAGTATAATCACTGTAAAAATCTGGATCCTGAGCCTCAGTAAAGCTTCTTCTCGAAATTGAAAGGAGCTTTTAGATTGGTTTGGCTGCCGCAAGGAGATAAGTATTTGAGGAGGAGGAAGTGCCTTCACTAACTGTACAGTGATCGTGGTAGTCTTCTCATACGCGGGAAAATCGGAATGTGGACTCCAGCAGCCACCATTCCTGTAGGAAAGCAGGATAAGGGAGCTTGGAGGAGTCACAGGCTGAGAACACTGGGGCTGTTCAGCCTGGAGAAGAGAAGCTGCTGGAGACCTCAGAGCAGCTTCCAGGGTCTGAAGGGGGCTGCAGGGATGCTGCAGAGGGACCTTCATCAGGGACTGGAGCGACAGGACGAGGGGTGATGGGTTCAAACTGGAACAGGGGGAGTTCAGGTTAGATCTAAGGCAGAAGCTCTTCCCTGTGAGGGTGCTGAGGCGCTGGCACAGGGTGCCCAGAGAAGCTGTGGCTGCCCCATCCCTGGCAGTGTTCAAGGCCAGGTTGGACACAGGGGCTTGGAGCAACCTGCTCTAGTGTGAGGTGTCCCTGCCCGTGGCAGAGGGTTGGAGCTGGATGATGTTAAGGTCCTTTCCAACCCAAACTATTCTATGGTTCTGCACCAGCAAATTGTTTTTGAGCAGGTACCCCAAAATGTGTAATATGTTTATTTATTTATAAAACATATACAGGTACCACTGTACTAATGTATAGTGTGGTATAAACCATAAGCCTAGAAATTCAGAAAGGGTGAAATAAAGGTGAAATAAACACTGTTTATATTTTTAATCATTTACTGATTAATGGTACAAAAATATTTGTCCTGTGCATGCTCTGCTTTGGAGATCACTGATCTAGACCAGCTTTCCTGCTCAGAGCAGGCTCAGCTAGGACAGGTTGCTCGGGGCTGTGTGCAGCCAGGTTCTGTGTATCTCCAGGGATGGAGGCTCCACGGGCTCTCTTCCTCGGCTCAAAGCTGACTATTCCCAGCTCTCTCAGCCTGTCCTCGTGTAACAGACTCTCCAGTCTCTTAATCACCTCAGTGGCCCTTGGCTGGACTCGCTCTGGTATGTCCGTGTCCCTCTTGTTTTGGGGAGCCCAGCCCAGGACGCAGTGCTCCAGGCATGTCTCACCAGCGGTGGGCAGTGGAGAAGGATCTCGTCCCTTGACCTCCTGGTGATGCTTTACTTAACACAGCCCAGGCTGCCACTGGCCTTCACTCCACAGGGGCTTCACTGGTCTCTCCCTCACCTCCCAACATCACCCATTCCTATAGCCTGTTGTGGTCCTTACGACCAGCAGCCCAACCCTTTGGAGCATCAATTCCTTTTGAACGCTATACTTGCAATATTCATTAGGCCTGTGTCTAGTGTAGATGTCATGAACCTGGTATCAGACAGATGAAGCCATAGTGTTTAGCATCTTCTGGTGCTGCAGTTGTTTACTTACCAGCTGAGTTGGTAACCACCACTGTGGTTTCTGGCAGTGAGCTGTCGGTTCTAATTTAAGTACATGAATGGGTCCTACTTGTAGGCATATATTTACACGGTCTATCTTGTGAACATTGAGTTATAGAATCATACGATCCTGGGCTGATTTGGGTTGAAAAGGACCTTAAGATCATCCAGTTCCAACCCCCTGCCACGGGCAGGGACACCTTCCACTAGAGCAGGTTGCTCCAAGCCCCTGTGTCCAACCTGGCCTTGAACACTGCCAGGGATGGGGCAGCCACAGCTTCTCTGGGCACCCTGTGCCAGCGCCTCAGCACCCTCACAGGGAAGAGCTTCTGCCTTAGATCCAACCTGAACTCCCCCTGTTTCAGTTTGAACCCATCACCCCTTGTCCTATCGCTCCAGTCCCTGATGAAGGTCCCTCTGCAGCATCCTTGTAGCCCCCTTCACACACTGGAAGTGTGAAAGCTTTGCAAGTGGAAACTAAAGCTGAGTATTTTTATATGGAGTTCTTGTTACTAAAGGAAAATGTAAGCATATTTCTTTGTACTTCGAAGTGGGAGAGGAGAGAGAAAGTTTGCTCGTCTGTTTGGATCAGTATAAAGACACCAAAGTTCATTTGGGATTTTGTTTTGCATTCACATATTTGCATATGGTTTTGGATAATGTGAACATGGGCGTGAGGCTTCAACTGTGATTTCCAGTTTGATAGAGACAGTTTCTGTTAATGATGATATTCACTGTTGTCTTGACAACTGTATAAGCTGGGGTTAGTAATAATCAAGCTTCTTTTAATATGGTCTAGACTCTCAGATGAATTTGACAGTTTCTATGGCTGGGCAAAACCCGGGAAAATTGCAGTGTAAGAAATTCCATGATTTCACAAATGTTCATTAGTAACATTGGAGTAAAAGTTATGGATTTAAAAACATGGGAACAAAACAAGTCTGCAGCAAAACCACAAAGTAACCGACTTGTTAGGGCTGTGGCCTGAGATGTGCCAAGTAGAGGTTCATCTTCTGGTCCTGAGTTGGGCAACTTGGTTTTCCCGGTTTAAAAAGGCACATCGTGGAGCAGCAGAGTTAGAGAAATGCAGGTGTGAAATATAAGGAAAATGAGAACAATGAAAAATGTTCATGTTAATTGAACATGAATGATTTAACATGTTAAAAGTACTCCTGCTTTCCTGTGTTGTTTCTAAGCTGGGATGGGACCAAGCTCAGGCAACGTGAAGGGGAATGAGGAGGAGTCAAAATAATTGCTTCTGGATTCCTGATTCAGGTCTCAAAGATCATCTATTCCAAGAATTCCTTCATGTTCTGGGGAGTCGAAGCCCTTGGAGTGAATTCCAAGGTGGGAATCCTTGGAGAGATCCAAAGTCTCCAATAACCTTGGGATTAGTGTGCTTATTTGGGACCGAGGGACTCAGTTTGAATTTCTCTTCCACCTTCTTCTATCTTTACATTTCTGCTGAGTGCAACCATTTGAATACTGCTTGGGGCATGTTTTTAGGGGAGAAACAAGTGATTACTTCATATGTATTTAACAAAAATGTGCTGCTTCCAAAGTGCAAAGGCACTATATGCCTTCTGGGGTGACCAGCACATGTTCCTCTGGATGTATCTCACCACCAGCAACCAAACATCCCCCGCCCCAGAGGACACAGGAATTAGTTAAACCACTTTGTTGTCTAGGCTAATTCATGTAGATCTTTATTTAGACTACATATGGCTGTCCTGGGTTCAGCTACAGCAGTC
>NW_009937751.1:0-21021 GCF_000696875.1 Nestor notabilis
ACCAAATTGGTCAGGCAGGATTTCCTCTTAGCATAATGATGTTGGCTGTCACCAACCACCTCATTGTTCTTCATGTGCCTTAGCATGCTTTCCAGGAGAATCTGTTCTAAGATTTTGCTGGGTACAGAGGTGAGACGGACCGGTCTGTGGTTCCCCGGGTCTTCCACCTTCCCTTTGTTGAAAATGGGGGTTATATTTGCCTTCTTCCAGTCATCAGGAACTTCACCTGACTGCCATGATTTTTCAGATATGATGGACAGTGGCCGAGCAACTTCATTCGCCAGCTCCTTCAGGACCCGTGGATGGATGATCTCATCAGGTCCCATGGACTTGTGCACGTTCAGGTTCTTAAGATGGTCTCGAAGCTGATCCTCTCCTACAGTGGGCCTAAGGTCTTCATTCTCACAGTCCCTGCATTTGCCTTCCAGCACTTGGGTGGTGTGGTCAGAGCATTTGCTAGTGAAGACTGAGGCAAAGAAGTTATTAAGAACCTCAGCCTTCTCCAAATCCAGGGTAGCCAGTTCTCCCGATAGCTTCCAGAGAGGGCCCACGGAATCCTTAGTCTGTCTTTTATTTGCTATGTACCTATAGAAGTCATAATATTCTAATATAGAGTAACTCTTTATTGGCAATAACATCATAGCTTTATGTCATCAGCAAGTTCAACTTAATGACTGTCCTGGTGTCAGAATTGGCACAATTGAAAATACTGTGATGTTTTCAAAGACCTACTATGGAGAAACTCTACTCCTTATGCCCATGATTTTTCATGCATTGCAACCTGCTGTCTCCTCCTTATCTTGTTCCAGACTCGCCTAGATTCATTTTTCTCCCACGCAACTCATATAAAGCATATAATAAAACATATCATAATTCATATGCTTTCCTGAAGTCCATGGACTTCTGCTTAGAACATTAGTTGTTTTGTCAAAGAAATCTGTCAGGTACAGGGTCAACGTTTTCTAAAATTTTGATGTATTTTTTTCCATCCATCCTTGTCTTTTTTCATTCTTACTTCAATAATATTTTATTGGCCTTCAGACTGTTGAAAACAGATTAACAAATTCACTGCTGTATACTTTTTTTCTGAGGGAAGTAGAAGTGTTTTATAATTGTATAGATTCAGTTGATTCCAGGACAAACCTAAGAAACCTGCCAAAAAGAAGGGGGAACCTCACTAAGCAGGTTCCTGAAGAGGCCAAATCTGCTCTCTTGAATTCCAGGGCAGTGAGCTTGCTGCGTGCCCTTCTCATCTGTCCTGAGGACCTTGAGCTCAACCATCTGATGATCACTATAGTCAAGGCTGCCTTGGAGAGTCACGTTCCTAACCAGTCCCTCCCAGTTGGTGAGCACGATGTCAAGCATGGCACCTCTCCTTGTTGGTTCCTCTATGACTTGCAAGAGGAAGTTGTCTTCCACACAATCGAGGAACCTCCTGGATTGCTTGTGCCGGGCTGTCCCATCCCTCCAACAGATATCAGGATGGTTGAAGTCCCCCATGAGGACAAGGGCCTGCGGGCGCGAGGCTGCTCCTATCTGTCTATAGAGCACTTCATCCACAGAGACCTCCTGATCCTTCCCCAGGCAGTCAGCACTTGGGCCCCATGAAATCACTGTTGCCTGTGCTCAGGAACAGACTCAAGTCAGCACTTTCTCCACCATGCTGCACGGTAATTTTCCTGATCCTGCGTACATTTAACTTTTCCCCTTGGACTAAAATGTTGTTACAAAAAATTTCTGTCAGCTGGAAAAAAGGAACAATGCCTGGCTGAGAGCCTGTGCTCAGCAGTGAAGAGTCTGCAATTACAGTACAAAAAAAAAAAACGAAACAACAAAACCAAGCCCCAAAACACCAGGAACAAAAACAAAGCAAAAACCTTGTTCCAATTTCTCCAAGATTCTTCCTTGCAGTTATTTTTCTCACAAGGATAAGCAATATAAAAGGCAAAGAGACCTCAGAATAGAGAGCAATAAAAAATAAAATAAATAAAATAAAAATCCTAAAGTCTCTTTTGCCTGCCAGAATATCTACGGTTACAACATGATTGCAGAGAGGCAGCAGTGCTCATGGTGCATAAAAGCACTTTGAAGGAGTCTGACTCTCATTTGGAGTTTAGTCTTAAAATTGCCTGCCACTCTCTTGCCCACCATGAGGTCAGAGCGACGCACCCTGGGCATCCTGGCAGTGGGAACAAGGGCTGGAAATCACTAGATGTTACTGCTGGCAGGCTCAGAGCTCCCCAGCTCCCACAACAGCCCACCCGGTGGCATTGCACACACAACCTGGGCCCGGATAGCACCAGCTCTGCCTGCACAGACCAGTGCACACAACTCATCCCCCTCACGGGAACATCCTTGAGCGAAGGGTGCTGGTGGAAGTGGGACTAACACCAGCCCAGCCCAGGGCTTGATGCTGAATGCCCAGCATGGGCAGCATACTGGCATGCTGGAGTATATATTTTCCTTTTCCCACTTTTGGTCTGTCTTACCTACTTCTCTAGGATTTTGGGGTAGATATCACTAGTCATCCTGGGAAAGGCAGCAGGCTGCATTCCCTACTTGTTATTGCCACTGAGAAATAATCGCTCTCTCTAGACCAGCCATGGGCTAATATTGCAGCCAAGGGAACTGCAGGATATGTGTTTTCACCAGATATAAACACGTAAGTAGAAAATGGGCCACAATTTTCACATGACTCAGGATGTTAGCTGTCTACTTATGGAATTACAGGGGATAGTGTAGGAGGAACACTGCATGTGAACCCATCTACGTCCTGATTCCAGGGCATGATCAGCTGTACCTAAAGTATTCCCATGGATTTGCTTCTGCTTCCACTAAGCGTCTCTAAAGTCATGCATTTAGGCACAAAGTCTGCAAAACTCCAGGGCAGACAGTTAATCCCTGAGGAATTTGAGCTGCCATGTCCTGAACATCATCCCTTTTGCTCCCCTCAAGCAGCACACCATGCCACTGTTCCTTACAAAATCCCTCTTTTTTCCACCAGTTTTTTGAGAGGTTTCCAGAACCTTCCTAATGGTTCTGCCACCAGGGGCTGATCTAGTGGGACTTCATGAGCATCCCAGGTGCAGACATGATCAGGGCTGCCACCAGCCCCACAGCCCCGGGGACCAAGCCACAGGTCTTCCTTGGGAGCCCGGTTCACACCCATACCTGCCCCAACCACCCAGCAGTGACAAGCTCCCTTTCTTCAGGTTTTCATAGTAAAATCAAGCCCATCTGCTGGCCTGGAAGAGAGTGGGGTCATTCAGAAAAGCAGGACCTGATTTCTCTGTGGCAAGCACCAGCTGACTCCTCTGTCTCACCAGTGGTTATAGGTCTTTGCTAAGGTCACAATATCTTGGGTGTTTGGGGTTCTTTTACCCCCCCCCCCCCCCCCCGCTTGAATTTCTCATTGACTTTTCTCTTTCTGGTGTTTAAACCAAAACCTTACACAGAACCCTTAAACTGGTCAATGCTGCACAAGTTCTTAGTCTCTGTATCCTCTCTTTAAAAATCTGGTGGAATTTATTATTTATGTTTTGTAAACTGAGATATAGAACCCATGAAAAGTGAATGTGTGTGGGAAGAAGGAGGGGATGTTTAATAACAGCAAAGCTAGGATGCAGGGAGCTGCGCAGCTTCCATTCAGAGTGGAGCGAGAGTGGGGTTGGGCTCTGTAAAACTCTTTGCTTAATCCATATTAGCTGAAAAACCTTCAAGTCTGATTTTAAAAAAAAATAAAAATGAAAGGGGAAACTAAATAGAATCAAGTAAGTTCGTTCCCAGCTGGTTCAAACATGCAAGTACAGCAGCTCATCAGAAACATTAATCCTTGCTGGAGGACTGGAGACTTGAAGCCCGATCCAGTTTCCCAGCACAGAGTCATGGCCAGATGAACTCCTGACATTTTTACTACCTGTAAAACTGAGTCAATGACAATGCGGCCAGAGTGTGTAGAAGAGAAAGGAAAGCATTTTAATGATGTAGTTTTATTTAACAAGGCATGGCACGAGTTAGAGTAGAAATTCTGCAACAGAACGAGCATGTATTTAAATTACAGAAAAATATAAATAATTAAGACACAAATGCTTTTAGATACCATTACACTGAGTATCCAAAGCAATCCAGCAGTAGGAGAGATGGTGTTCCAGGGATTGAAGGATTCCGGGTAGAGAAGGGACGTAAGCCACTCATATACACCAAACTACTAGAAAGTTTATTGCAAGATCTAAAATAGATATAAAATCCAGAGATATCCCAAGCTAGAAAGAGAGAGAACTGAAGGCTACCAAAGAATAGGTTAGACACAGATTCTTACCAACCCACACCCTTGTGCAATGACCAGGAGGCCAGCTCCAAGGTGCACCGTGCAGGAACGGGGTGGCAGGCACATACTTTTGGCAGGCATCCCCGCAGAGGTAAGGTCAGCCATAAAAGGTAGTTGGATCCACCTCCTTCTCGATCTCTTTCTAACCCCAGGCCTTTTATATGCCAAAAAAGTGCCAACTCATCCCGAAGCAGGGGGCCAGCCTGCGTCAGGAGGAGTGGCCCTGCTGGCTCCCCACCATGCACCCCCACTCCAGGTGATCAGGGATGGTCCACCACAGACCAATTTTTTACAGTGTTAGACCCGTCTAACACAGATGGTAAAACAAACTCAGATTATTCCATACCCAGATCTGCTTGGTGACCAGAGCACAACTGCACAGATCAAAAAATAGTGAAGCACATTGGTTTTTTCCATGCACAGAGATGGCACAGGACTTTGTCCTGCACTGGCTGTGTCCTCGGCACTGTTCAAGATCAGAAAGCTAGTGGCAGCCCATCAGCGACAGTGCTCAAGGCCAGGCTGGACGGGGCTTTGAGCAACCTGGTCTAGTGGAAGATTTCACCATGTTAGAGGGTTGGAACTAGGTAGTCTTTAAGGTCCCTTCCAACCCAAACCATTCTGTGATTCTGTGATTCTATGATAGTATATGTTCACAGAGTGGAACATAGTGTAGCATTGATTATGAACACAAAGATCCCATTAGCAGGATTATTAGCTGCTGTATATATTCTAAATGAAAAAAAGATATACTATTACAATCATGTTCATTTGATTTCACAGTAAGAAAGCATTTTTTAAACACAGCCCTCCACCCTAGTTGCAGCAGACCTTGTCTTGTTTGGTTTGGGAGGGCTAGTTTCTCTTTGTATATGCACAACTCCTCTGCCTAAAGCTAAGTTAGTATCCCCACTATAACTGGTATTTTAGTTCCATTATTAATTATAAGTACTAGCTCGAATCACACTCATTAGCTGAATGAGCAATAGTGCACGTTAAGCCTCTATCTGTTGATAATATTCTCCAATGGATTAAGTATGTGTCATTTGACACTGATAAACTAGGCAATATTATGAGCTGAATGTCTTAAATGCTACACAGATGGGGAATATATTAATTTAAGAAAATGTTATTAAGCGTTTAAGGAGTGTAATTATGAGCAGCCTTCTCATTTGACACCTGCATGCAGACTTTCCTTGTGAGACAAAGACAGAGGAATGAGAACTGCAAACCAGCCTTCAAACCTCTCAATTTTAGTCTCTTTTTAACTTCCTGCCAAATTAATTATTTCCAAGACACCACCAATATAACAAAGAAATTTTAGCTGAAAACAATACTTGTGTGCAGCCCAGAGAAATCTTCATTTTAATATTACTTTTCTTTGTCAACACAAGACACTTTCTGAGAGAAACTTCAACTTTGCAGCACATGACATGGACCAGCTGCCCTCAAGCCAGCAAAGTACCCTGTGTCATGGAAAGTGCCAGGCTGGGGGCTGCACCCCAGGGACCCTACCAGCCACCGGTCAGTGCTGTCACTTTGCAGAATTCCCAGGAATTGGTTGCGAGGTAGGAAGGGGAGGGAAAATTAATCTTATTATATTGCAGACACTTCAAAGTTAGTTGTCCAATACAAAATTACTCACTTGGTCTCATGCTGTCCTCAGTGGAGCAAGAGAAGCATTCCCTGAGGGTACTATCACAGTGGAAAATAAGTGTTGAAGACAACTGGGATGAATCTGTCTTGGTGACTTGAGAGGGACCCTCGATGATCAGTTTAGTCTTAGGCAAATAACTTTGCAATGTCTGATGATAGATGATAAAAGCAATGCCCAGGGCATCACCCACAGCTCTCCTGAAGGCAGCAGTGACCATGCACCATATCAGCTCCTCCTGGTCTGCTACAGTATCCTGCTGAGTTGGTCTTCCTTGTGAGGAACTGGTAGACCTCACAGCAGATACTCAGTGGATGCCTGCAGCATTCTCCTGTCCCCTGAGCCCCCAGACAGTCTTTTGTCATTGTTAAACACATCATGGCTGCCTGGCAGGAAAGGTCCTGAGCACGGGTAAAACATGACAGCAGAGCCAGAAGAGCTGTTGCGTGGCTGCATGTGGAAATTGCCTGGACCTGCTGTTATTCATCACAGAGAATATGCAGCAGAGCATCATAAAACTGGGGGTGGGGTGGAAGGACACTGAATAGCAACACACATTTCATGGAGGGCTGCTTCTGCAGAAATGCTGAGCTTACACTGCCTGTATGTCAAAGTCTGTTGATTTAAAATGTATTTGCACCAACTACTACTCACCGGGTGGCCCAGTTGGGTTCCTAAGTAGTTTGAGAGCAGATTCATATTAACAGGGAAGTCTTCTGTAAATAGGAAAAGCATTTTCTGGAAAGGTGGTAATTGGCTGCCAGGACGTATTCTGCTGTAATTTTGCTGCACGACTAACTGGAGAAACTTCATCTGGAATAAACTATGAACCTGTACAGGGGAAAAAATCAGACGGAAACTGATGCCAACCAGTTATAAGTTTGACAAGGAGAATGGACAGCGTATTTTGCAATGGGCAACAAAACCTTTTTGACTCATTTAGGATGGCAAAAAATAAACTAAGGATATGATTGACATCTGCGAACACATCAGGAAAAATCATGTGCAGAACGAAATAAGTATTGGAGCAAAAAGGACAAAAAGCGAGGAAAAAATCCAAAGAGATATAGGCAAAGGTTAACACTGTAATTACCTAGAAACTGGGGTATTTTTTCACCATCACAGTGCCATGTTTTGCAGTTAGTAGCAGGGCTGGGTCTCATGGTGGTTTCCCTTACAAGGCTTGGTTCACACAATTGTCTAGAAATAGACTCCTCTTGGAATAAAAGGCAATGTGGATAGCATAAGCAAAGTAACAAGCTCTCTCTTCTAAGGAATGTTCAGACCATGGCACCAGGCTGGACAAAGTCCTGAGGGATGTTCCTTTCCCATTGGATCCTGCAGCTGAGCACCAGCAGCTCCAGCCCAGAGGTGTCCTGCACTATGCTGATGGATACTTCTGTTCAACATAAAGATGTGCCTAAGGTCCTCTGCCCCAACCGTTTCATTATGAGTAACTAGGCAGAAATTGGCAGATTTTGCAAGCTTTTTATAGCCTTACATGGAAAAATCCTGACCTTGCCACATTTCTTTTCAATGCAATGTTCTCTTTCATGTTAAGATTCATAAATACCAATATAATATTTATAATTGTGCAAGTTACAATTGCAAACAGTAAATTTTGATTTTTAAAAAGAGAAAATTCTATGATCTATTTATTAGCACCAATACATGCTATTAAATCTGCTATTAAATCATCTATAAGGATCACTATACATGTCCCTTATCACCTTCATTGGCTTTTTTAGAGCCCAGTGTTTCCCTGCACTGTTTTGAAAACCACAAGAGGAGGTTCAGTGACTGTGGCCCCATGCTGATGGTGAGACAAAGCTCTGATCTGCACAGCCCTTACTGCAGGAGGACCAGCATCACTGGCAATCCTTCCGCTGTGGATGACACAGACCTTTAGCAGTTCATTTAAAATCAGTCAATTTTACACCAGGAGAAACTCCCTGTGTTTGTATAAACACCAAACCCCTGGGTTCTCCTCCAGCATGCAATTTTATTTATATCGCATCCAAAAAGGTCAATAAAACAGAGTTCAGGATTTCATTTTACTGGAACAGCTGAAGTGTAGGAAATATTTAGTTCATTTATAGACTTGAATTTGCAGACACAGGTGCTGAACCCTGTTATTCTTTTCTCTTCCTTGAGGAATAATGCTCAACAAGCAGCAGGGTCACTTTTTTAACACCTGGTATTGAAAAGCAGACTTTTGTACTTTTTTAATAACGTAAGTCCAAAATATTTTCATAATGAAATTTGTATGAGAGGAAGTATGAAAAATGTTCATTTCTAAAAAATACATCGCAGATAAAATTGCAGTATTTCGAGAAAACCTTAATGTGAACCAACATTCTTCAGTTCCTTAGAAACTTTCCACAAAAAAAAAAAATAATCCAGAGTAAAATCATTCTTAAAATCGTGCTTCCCAAACCTGACTGGACATGACAGTCCTTTCCCACCAGCTCATCTTTTACAAACAGTGGCAAAAGATCAGGATCCCAGTGGCATCGCTCTCACTTGCTCTTTGATGGGGATCTTTGGAAATTAGCGCATTGCCATTAACATTAAATGAGAGCAAAGCAGCTGTAAACCAGACACTGACTGCAAAGACCCCTGGGGTTTTTAGTGGTTCTGCTCCTAGCTTTTCTGTGCTCTGTCTCTGCAGAGCAATTCTTTATAAAGACAGTTCTGAGGATGAACTAGCCAGTGCTAGTCTAGATCGATTTATATTTCCTCTCAAGGAACTAGTAGCTGAAATACAAATTTTAGCTGAATAAAACATGAAAAAAAATCTTTAAAAACTGTGCCACTGAAGCATAGAAACCTCTCTTTTTTCTTTTTTTTTTCTTTTTTTTTTTCTTTTTTTTTCCCTGAATTATGCTGGCAAAGTTATGAGAACTATACGTTGGCTTTCAGTTTGTCCACACAGTCTCACCATGTGGGCAAACTCTGCACGCCCAGCATTGCAAGACACAACCCCCGGTCAGAACCGTGTTACCTATAGCTCTCCCGCACAGGGAGTGGGGCAGGAGAAGACGTGAGTCTGCAGCTTTCTGGCTTCTTGGGTCTATTCACTAAACTCCTGTCACACACAACTAACCCCCACTCCCGATTTGTGGCAGAGGCAGGACTCTGACAAGTCACCCAACAGCCCTGCATCTGGTCATGTGCATGTTCAGGGGATATCAACCAACTCCATCTGCCATGTGATAATCACGTTTCGTATTCATACAGGGTTCACAAGAGGAAAAGGGTATGGATTGACAGTGGTAAGAGTACTACACATCCAGTATTTCTCATCTGCTGATGTATGTAGGGACCCCAGCATGTGCTCTACTGAGTACACATCAGGGCAGTGAACACGAGAACCCTAAAGCAAGAAGAGGTATCTCAGTGAGAAGTTGCTGGAGTGTGAATCAATTAAAAGCAAAAATCCAGATGGAAAACAAATAAAAAAAACCCCAAGAATGAAAATGCTCTGGGATTCTGGTGTAGGCTGTGATAATTTAGGACCCTTTCAGAGAGAGGCCTCCCTGTCTTGGAGGTTATTAAATTGACACCCTGCTGCTGAGCAATATAGGAAATGCCCCAAGCAGAACAAACTCTTAGACTGAAAAAGAAGCAGAAAGACTCACAGGAATGAATTTAAGCTTGTTTCAGACCAGGAGTCTGTGTAGCCCATAATATCTACTAGCAATGGGTGCTGACGGGATACGAGTAACAGCCAAGCAGGACACAACCTTTTAATGCATGTTCTCACACACCAGTGTGGACTGGGTCAGAAAGGTGGAAGTGCATTTCTTCTCCTGCGTCCTCAGCTCTGAAGCATGGCTGAGGGCTGGTGCTCTTTGAGACCAAGCCTGGTGTGGGGGATGCCCAGGGGGATTTCTGGCAGATGGAACCACTCTCCAAATACCTCTAAAATCTGGCAGCTTGATGTGCGCAGGCCAGAGCAGTCCTGCATGCTTGCAGACCCACCAAAGGGACACTATTGCTTAGTAAAACCTGAAGGCAGGCACCATGTAGTGTACACAAGGATACTGAAATAAAGGCAACAGCACTGAAATAAATGGCAAGCTCAATTGCTCTACTTTATTAGATGCTGACAAGCAAACATAAATCCGTATCTGCAAAAATCGGTTATGTGCATTTGGACAACTGAATAAGGAGGACTGAAATATTGTTCTATTTACTTTCAAGGCACAGAACCAAGACACTCATTGTTGCCTCATAAAATGCAGCATAGTGAAGTTAATACCTTTTTGCCAGTAGCTTTTTGCTCTCTCTTGCCAGAGACAGCCTCCATTTTTGAGACTGCACCATCAATCCAGAAACCGTAAGGACCAAAGTTTTTATATATGCTCTTACTTGATCCAAGGCTGAAGTAAATGCATATTATCTATCTCCTGCACTGTCTAGTGGCTGGAGTTGGCTGATACCAGTGTGAAAAGGGTGCAAAGGTCACTTCAATCAGTCCACAGAGACCCCCTCTTCTGCCTTTGCTTTGGCCACAAAACAGTACAACGTACTGCTGGAAGGCAGAGGTGCTGGGTGCTGGGCACCACTCTCAGGTGGGGCATAGGGCAGAGGAGGCTTGGGTGGGGAAAAGCTCACTCACATTTTGCCTTCAGGGTATCACTGGTTCTTCCACCTTCCCTCCCTCACAGAGGGGTAAGCAGCAGAGGATATCGTGCTGTACAGTGTGGATTTGGTCCTCTCCCATCTTTTTTTTTCATCCCAGTAAGAGATATTTTTGGGAAGCCCTTGGGATGGGTTCAGACTGCAAGTTTAACAGCAGAGTCACATGAACATATCCCACTTGTCTCACCTGGGAACCAGCACCAAGGAGCAGTCACGTGTAACTCAGGATCAATGATTTATTCAGCATAAGTGATTTATTTCATTCTGCTTCTGTAACAGCCAAAAACAAAACTTTCTGTCTTCAGAGGTGTTCAATTCAGTGGTGGTTTGGGATTTTTTTAATACAAATAATCCAAAAGTACTGCTTGCTCACAACAGACAAGACAAGTCAGATAACACTGGCTTTATTTCACAGTGGGGCAAGTAATCAAAGATGCCAAAATTTGTTTTCAGAGCATTTCATGCAATGTGATGTTCACTCAGATTTTCTTGGTATGCAAACATTAAACAGTAGGCACTTGGCAAACTAAAATATTTATGAAGTTCCAGCTCTGAAATGGAAAACAGGTATGCCTTCTTGCTTACCTTGAGGAAAAGAAACTTGAGCTGGTTTCACCATTGTGAGCTACGTGAGGAATTGTGCCTCTGCTGCCAGATCTGACCCTTTCATTTGGCCATGACAGTTTCTGTAATTCCTACACTGAAATTTTGTAAAATTTGTCTCATCAGTTTTCATTAATTCTCATAGGCATGAAGCATAGCCAGTACATCCCAAACCTCCAAATTGCTATCTCATTAGCAGCTCAGCATGATGTATCTTGTGCATACTAAATGAAGCAGTAGGTCTGTGTATCACACTTCCATTCCAAAGAAACATTAAAAGCACAGTTATTTCTGAGATTGTTTTTCTCCGTTATTGTCTGTCCCCTCTTGCTACAGTTGCTGGGTGATTAAAGGAAGCTCATATATTCAATTTTTCTCATCAGCTGAGTTCCAGCAATGTCAGATTTTCAAGCACAACTGACAAATGGAGAGAGACCACGGAAGATGGGAAGGATAGTCTAATAGTAAAAAAAAGTAATGGAATTTTATTAATTAAAATAATACCCTTGAGATGAAGTCCAGGACCACTGCAGTAATTAAATACTTAGGCCAGGTTTTCAGGATTTTGGAGCTGTGCAAGAGCAAAGGGACTAACAAGCAGCACTTCTCAATGTGCCTCCTTGTGTGAGGTGAGCCCAGACTGGATGGAGGGAAGTGGAGTTGACTCACTTCATCAGCACCAAGCTTTTCAAAGCCTAAAAACTTCTTTGGGCACCTGCATACTGCTCAAGACATGTTATGCTCCTGGTCTCGATACCACAAATACTCGTATATGTTGCTCATTGGTCTGTTTCTCCCTCTGCTCAGACAAATGGGTTTGCAGGATTACAGCCCTGTGAAGTGCTTTGCCATCTGCACTTTCTTTTTCTAATGATGGGAAAGATTTCCCTCTTAGGAGGCTGGACAGGGAAAGGACATGATCTCATGTATCTAGGTGGCCTGTCCAGATAAAAGAGTACAGACCACATCAGTATTTGTCTTTTCCCTCTTCCTGAAGACAAGCTGCTACTTTGCTGTTGATATCTTCATCATCCCTTGTTTAGGGTCCTTTTTCTTTTGTACGTGGATCAGGAGATATTGGGAGAATTCAGGTACAGAGACCTTCATCCCTCGGCTCTATAGGCTGCGCAGAACCTTGTTGGCATGAAGGAGAGGACAGGTATGTAAACAGCGGTTTGGAAGCTGGGAATTTCAAATCAAAGTGTTATTCTGGGAGGAGAGAAGGTCAGTGTCCAGCAGACACTGAGTCATAACCAGAAAATCACTAACGACCCCACTTCTCCAAGCACAGCAATTTGTTACAGGTCCTAGCTTTCTCCCTGTGTATCTCAGGAAAACACAAGCCCCTTTATCAAATTTGAAAATATCATAGATGCTAATGGAAAAGAACATTTAATGCACTAATATACAGCTAGTCTGATGGAACACACTTCAAATGGGAGCAATCATACACTGTACAGGGAGGATCCCACAGAGCACATCTCTCATCATATCCAATATGCTGTGCAACCAGAATGCAGCCTTACAAAAAAGCAGCGTCGCAGTACAGTGCTAAGGATACAGAACCTCCCTGTGAAAGTGTGTGTAAGGTGAAATTCTGAAGTACTTGGAAAGTAAAATTATTACATCCTTAGTGGAATATGAACCTGAGGCATCACTAATGAATGTCTCAGGCTAGCAACTCTTAAGCTCCAATGGAAAGCTAATTTGCTTTGTACAATTAGAAGTGTCATATTCAATAGCACTTTCTGATCCTTTTCTTAAAGGAGAGTTAACAATAATATGTTGTAATATATCCCCATTGATTCTTGTTTGGAACTATAGATCAGGTAATTAGACATAATGAAAAGCAGAGAAGAGAGAAGGATGCAAAATTTCTAAAGCTACAGAGGTCATCATCTATTGCAATGCTTATATTGATTAGCCTTATTGTACAGAAACCTTGAATTCTTAAGAGCAACAGTAATGGAACCTCAAGTGCTCCAAAGTTCCAGCATCAGTAAATGGAAGAGGATGTGTAGGGCCAGACTGGTTGTGAAAGAGTAGAAAGGATGATCAGGCAGCAGTGGTGACAGAGAGGGACACAGACAGAGGAAGGATGTCACACTTCCAGGTCCATCAGTGGGTCATTCAAAGGTGTCTTTTCCTCTGCCTGCCTCCTGACGTCTCAGGTGTTTTTCAACTTTATTTCACAGCTCTTCTCAGGTACAGCTTCAGAACTGGAGAAGGGGAGAGGAGACAGTGAAGAACAGCATTGGAGCTCCGTGTCTTTCCCCTCATATGCTCCTCTGGGCAGATGGAGAGGGGCACCAGGACTCTGCTAAGACCCTCTTCTGCTGTTGCATATTTGTCTCTATTTCTTATGGCAGAATCACAGCCCAGCAGCCCCTCACTTCCTTTCTTTTTATGACTTACTTCTTCCAAGTGACTTATAGAGGACAAGGCTTTAATTCAAGAGTTTTTCATATCTTGGCTCTCATGCTCAAGTGCTAAAAAACCTCACTCCAACAGGCTTGGAGTATATGAACCCTGTAGCAGGTGGAATACAAGTGATTGAGTAATAGAGTTACACATCTCTCTTTTGAGATTATATTCAAGGGGGAAAAAAAGGATCTGTGAATCATGGAGATGGGCTGAGACAGTGTTATGTGCAGCAGCCAAGTACGTCCTGGTAAGACAGGGATCTCTGAGACAGCCCTAAACTGGCTCTTTGGTTACTTCTTCATGCTTCAGGGCTTAAAATACCTTTCACTAGAAGGTGTTAGGAGAAACTTCCCCTGAGGCAAGATTTTCCAGTTTGAGTCCCTGGCTGGAGTGCGGGTTTTAGAGGAGGTGGAGGGAGTTTCCTTATACGAAACACGGCTTGAAGCTCTTGGTTTTGGCAGGTGAGAGCTGATACTACATACTTTCTCATACACTGGGAAATGAGAAGAATGTGAAAGCCAGATGTGAAAAGTGTTTTAATAAGTATGTTCTCCTTGCATAAATTCATAGGGAATTCCTTTGGAAGCATTCCGTTCTTCATGCGCAGGAACTTAGTCTGTGTTCATCCAGCACAAATCATCATGAAGCCTTTTAAGCAGTTTAAACATTCAGCGCCAGACTTCACATTGGGAATGCAGGATGTGTGAAACTGACTTGAAATAAGACAGGAAAAAAAAAGAAAAAAACCCCATTCTGTTCCCCTGGGGTCTGCCATCATGTTTTCAGAGTCTGGAACTGTTCAGCATCTATAATATGGAGTATTATAAATATTCATGCAGACACTCATAGGCTAAAATTAAATGAGCTCGTCAGAGTTATTTTCAGTATAATGGACGTAGGCAATAAGAAAATCCCAAGCAAGTGAATGGATGTGATGGGGGTAACAGTGGTACCTTTTTCCCCCCACTTTGGGAACTGACAAGGGATGAAAATTATAATGCTCACGGAGAGAAAAGTGTTGTGAGGAGGCAGTAAAGAGAGGCTGAGGGAAATAGTTGCATTTCTCAGCATAGCCCCTGCTCCAGTCAGAGCTGGGCCCTGCACTGATGAATATATTCAGAAGTTATACAGATGAGGCACAGTCTATTGGCAAAAATGGGTTCCTGGGGGTGGCACCGAGAGCAGCAGTGTGCAACCAGAATGAGGTATGAGTGGTACAAAACCAATCAGAACTCAAACAGGTAAATAGTAACAGATGTGCATTGGTGCAGGAGAGGAAGCTCTCGTTACAAAAGCGGGATGAAGGCCTCCGAACTATTTTATCACCTCTCTGGCAAAGGATCTTTGAGTAACAGCTGGCTGATCTGTGAAAAAGGCAGGTGAGGGCTAGGCAATAACCTCAGTGTTAGGTCTGGAATTGGAACCGTGGAAGTTAAAAATCAAGTGAGAGGTTTCTTTGTGCATAAGCGGTGCTGAACAGCTGACAGGGTTCAAAGAACCAGCTGCAGGAGCTTGAGGGAGAGGCAGGCAGTGGGGCAGCTCCAGAGGGGAAGTGATGCACGAGTGCAGAGCTGGGAGGCGCAGCTGCAGGGAATGTTTTTCCTGGGGATGTTTCTCTGCGTTTGTTCCATTTCTACATTCTCGTTCTAAAAAGCATCCTTCCAATCCCTCTCAGTGCTGTGGGGCAGAGGGACCTTCGCTCCAGTGCAGAGTGGTAGCTACGCTTCCAAAGATTTAGCCAGAGATTTTTTTCCGCTGCTTTACTGCTTAGTTTTAATGTTTTACGATTTGTAGAAGCATCTTTAAAGACATGAAGTCTTGGTATTTTCTTTTAAAAGTTTGCACACATCATAGTGGGCTGCCACCTTCTGCGATCGGTCTGAGGACACATCCCTCATTAGCTGAAAGATTACTCTGGCGGCTAGAAACAAGTTTCTGTAAGGTCAGAGCATACAAAGACCCTCACAGGGAGGGGAAATATCCCCCTTTGGCTCATTTTAAAATACATCTTTAAAAACTGCTCAGTGAATTAGCACTTCTTACCTCCCTAAAGGTGGAGCCCTGGGTTTTACTATGGGGTGCCAGTAAGTGTGCAGCCAGGGATGCTGGGGCACAGAGGGATTTACCTTGGGCACCAGCTCTGCACATGGGCATCATTCGCTAAAATAAGATTAAAAGCTGGGGCTAATGTGGGGTGGTTCCTGCACCTCAGACCATGCAGAGCTCCCAGGGATGCTGGTGAGGCTGGAGCGCTGCTGGGAGCGCTGTAACTGAATTCTTTTTCTTCCCTGTACCAGATTATTTTCAATATCTGCTGGATTTAGCGAGCACACTTTATTCTTGTGTCAGAAGCGCAGAAGTGACTTTGCCTTCAGTTTATGATTCAGATTTCTTCTTTGACATAATGTGACATAATACAACGTACTAGATGCAATTATGTACAGTTCGATTGTGTGTTGAATTGTCATTTAGGGCAATTATTTCTTTCTAATAGTAGTAATTGATACTCTGAGTTGCCAAAGATAACCAAGTCCCCACAGTAAGCAAAGCCATTTGTCATCCATGCACTCTTGATAAATAATAATTGAATTGACTGACTGTATTGACAAACAGAAAGACACGTCTGATCTGAGGGAAATATTAAAACTCAAAACCAAGGCAGTGTTGTTGAAGGAGTGTCATTTATCCATAAATATACCACAGCATTATTTTTTTTTCTCCTGAAGAGTATCGCTTTTACTCAAAAAGCCAGTGATATCAGACAGCGTGTTCTTCAGTTTTATCATGTAATGCTTTGCATTTATTTATAAATATATATATTTATATGCTAACATTGTGTTGCTTCTTATCCTCCTTAAGACAATCTTCTTAATCTTAAAATAAAAAAAAAAAAATTAAAAAGTGAAATAACATTAGTCTTTTGGTAAAAATAAGAAGAAAGATGGTCGTGTTTGACCTGGAAAACATATCTTCTGGTTAATTTTTGCAGATCCAACTGGAATAGTTACTGATGCTTGGCCAGTGTGGCAGAGTTGTGTTCTCAGATTGAAAGAACATAAAGCCTTGTTTTTCATATAATGTCATAATCAAAGAACACAGTGCAGGCAGGACAGTGCAGAGGGGTGATAACTGGGTGTTCCCTGGCTGCATGGCATTGGGCTGGGGAGTGTTTCTGCTAGGAGAGCCAAATCTGGGGATCCCCTTGATGAATGCCATTGATTGGAGCTCCTGGCTCTCAGAGCCAAATCCTGTGTAGCCATTTCCCCGTTCCTGAGCTGATGGGCACTAAGGAGCAACAGAGGAGGAGGAAGCCAAGGAAGAAGGAGAAGGAGAGAAGAGCAGACAAGGAAGGGGGTTTGGGGAAGGCTGGAGGCAGGGTTCGTCTCCCCTACAGATGTGCAGGCAGAGGCACGGGTGGAGGTCCTTGAGCCTCTGAGGCTGCCGAAGGTCTCGCAACAACCTGAGCAGTTACAACCAATTCTTCATTAAATGATCTCACAAGGAGAGAAGTCCCATGTCATACAGGACTGCACTGATGTATAGGAAAATGTTTCATCTTTTTTATTTTTATTTTTTCATTACCTACTAGAACTTTAAAGAAGCAGTGAACTTAAATACCAGAAAATAAAAACCCTGATATTCACCCAGGTAAAGGTAGCTACCTTTGTACTCAGATTTTTAATTTTGTATGATTCTGCAATCAGATTTTTTCATATTGAAAAATATCCTTGAAAATGGAACTTTTAGAAGAAAAATCACTCCTAGTAATCTTGTTTGGATTATATTTGGGCAGTAGTCCATAACAGTCAAAGTAAAGGCTGTAATCACTTAGACTAAGTCTGCTGAAGTAAATTAATCCACATTTAAAACAGATCATCCTAGGTCAAAGTCCACCTTCTCTATTGAAAAGATGAAGTGGCCCACCTCCATTACCACCACACATGCATAGTGTTTGCAGTCAGCCTTGCTACAAATGACAGGTATGTTATTTAATCAAGTAAAAATCAAAGACTATAGTGATGAAAAGTCTCCATGCTCAGGTGCAAATGCAATTTTAGACTAACTCGCCAGTGCTACTGCTGCACTGAGTGCCAGGGGACATGTGAAATGCCCACTTACCACAGTTTAATATGGAATTGTAGAATCATAGAATCATTTAGGTTGGAAAAGACCCTTAAGATCATTGAGTCCAACCACCAACCCAGCACTTCCACATAACCACTAATCCAAACACACACCCGTGTTCACACTGCTGTGGACAGGAACAGAGCACTTCAGAAGCTACAGATGGAATATCCCAAGCATGAATAAGGTACCAGGAAGACCAGTCTAGTAGAGGGTTTCAAAACATGCAGGCATCTGAGCATCTCCCTGTAGTTTGTTTGATACTGAGGTAACATATTGTAAGGGTTTATCCCTTTTGCTTCTCCCTAGCAGAACCATTTTGACAGTAAAATGTTTCGGTTTACATTTACAGTTCTGATAAACAGGCTTTACTCTGGTTTTAGAAGACAACTGTGAATGATGTTAATCCTATCCACAGGCAAAGAGACCACACTGGGAACACAGACCAGTCTACACTTGCTGGATGCGTTTGTGCTATGCACATGGTCCTGTCTCTGGTGCAGATCTGCTTATCTTAAAGGAGGAACACTGATATTTTAAGAGCTTTTATCACATCTAAAGCCTTTCCCCATGCATTTATTTATTTAATCATTTATTCATTAATTCTTTAGTCATGACAGGCTCACTCCATCGATTGAGAGCTTTGGAGATAAACCACACTTGCTGTTCTTTGCTCAGCTGCCCAGAGCACAGTGGCAGGTCCAAGACTCTCTAAAACAGACCTGATGGCCAAGACTTGCTGCTTTCTGAAGGGATTTGGACTCTTGGACAGATTTGTGGTGTTTGGAGCAGACTAGGTGGGAGAGGGCAGGGGTATTCAGCACCCAGGCTACCAGGTTAGGAGAAACTTCCTTGAACAGGCCCACAGCAATGGTGCTGATGCCATGGAGGACACTTCCAAAGCATTGATGGGGTTGATTGCATGGTGACCAACCAAAGGCAGAAACTGTTCCAGTGCCTGTGAACCCCTGATGAGAACACAAATACAGAGAGGAATTCTCCTTAAAATATGATGATGACTCACTTATCTGAAAGCTGTTACTTCTTAAGATAATTCAATGCAAAAACAAACACTGAAAATCGTAAGAAGAATGACCATGGTAGAAGGAATTTATTCACATGGAGCAGGTGCATACAGCTCCTGCACATCCTGCTGTCTTTATTCTCATTCTCTGAAAATGATCACTACTGAATGCCTGGCCAGAATGATTTTTAAGGCATCTGAGTCATCCTAATGCAGACACTTTTGTGCCTTAGTGTTTGCAGAGTTAATCAGGATTCCTCACCTGTTTATCCATTAAAGACTGTAAGTTCTGGAAAGAAGCAAGAGCTGTATTTGGTAAGGCAGATACAAGGCTGCTTCTTCCCTCTGCAGCCCTCTAGACATTTTTCATAGCCACGAGTGATAACAAGTGAAGATGGAGTGCCTACCATAGCGAAACATGATAAATATTTTATGAGCTGTTAAACATTTATTAATCATTCATATGCAGGTGATTAAAAAATTAATACAAAATCTGAAAATGATTTAGGAATGCATGAGCTTATGCTGACAGATCCAAGGAGCTTCTGGAAGAGGTGTTGGGGGGGAGAAGATGGCACTGAAGTCCTTTGGGCATGATCCTGTCTTTCTTCACAGATATCAAGCACAGCAAATTCGATAGGGCCCCAGATCCCTCAGCCCCTAGGAGTGAGCTGGAGGGGCAGGCAGAAGCAGGCAGGGCAGGCAGGGATGCAAGATCAGAGAGGGACAGGCAGGGCAGCCAGGGGCAGCAGTCCTGTCCCTGCACAGCCTCCCTGAGCCCCTGGAGCTCTGGACTGTGGCAAGGGATGGCCATAACTACAGGGCACATCCTACTTGTGTAAGAGCTGCTTTTTTGGGTCCTGACACTGGAAACTGAGTCACAGCTAAGGAGGAAAGCTTAAACCACTGCCTGTACCCTCTGGCAAGGGACAGCCCTCTGACAAGGGACAGCCCTCTGACAAGGGACAGCCCTCTGACAAGAATGCAACACTGACCCTGCTTGTAATTAAAAACACAGAAATACTCTTGAATTAACCAGAAAAGCTAACTTGAGTTTGGACTGAACTCTTCCTTTATTTATTTTCTCCAACAACTTTCAGGAGTCAAATTGCCGAAGATGTGATATTAATGGTAGCAAGCAAGGGCAGTTCTGTGTCCCTGGTTCTCCACTGCATGATTTTCCAATCTATAAGTATGAATAAGGAGAAGATTTGTGTTTTTCTTCTACATTTAACATAGAATCTTCCTGGGAAAGACTTTGGCAGATTCTACAAGATAAACAAGTCAAAATGCAGAGCACAGTCTGTGCTTATTGCATCACATCACTTATCATGAAAATATTATTTCCTGATCATCTTATTCTTTGTATTACAAAAAAAAAAAAAAAGCTGTATCAAAAAGCTTCCTCAGCAGTGGGCTGAAGTCAGCTGTTTGTAACAAACACCAGGCAAGTTGATGTTTGTAAATAGTCAACGGTGAAGGTTAGTTCTTTATCATAGAATCATAGAATGGTTTGTGTTGGAAGGGATCTAAGAGATCATCTAGTTCCATTCCCCTTGAAACAGGCAGGGACACTTTCCACTAGACCAGGTTGCTCCAAGCCCCATCCCTGAACACTGCCACGGGTGGGGCAGCCACAGCTTCTCTGGGCAATCCGTGCCGTTGCCTCAGCATCCTCACAGGGAAGAACTTCTTCCTGATATCTAATCATGCCTTTACCAGGTGTCTGTGCTAGAATAGGAGAGTAAGGTGCAGGTTGCCTGTTTGCAGTATTGACCTTTTGGTGATAACACTGTTCCTTCAGCACTTCTCAGGCAGTAGCACAACCAGGAGCAGATATCAGGGCAATGCAGAAATGTGTGCTTTACAAACACACACAAGTGTCGACATCATCCCCTCCAAGGAACAGCTGCTTTTTTTCCTTCTATTTTTCTCCAGAAAAAGCAGCTAGACAGATGAATGGCGCAAAACTTCAACCAAGACGGCTTTCAGCCAAAGGAGCTCTTGGCTCCTGGGATGGTGGAAAAGCAGATATTTCTCATCACTTGTGCCAAGATGTAGTAAAGAGAAGCTGATATCCTGTTAACCTGCAAGTCTCAAGGGCCTCTCCACAGCATCAAATCAGACCACAATCTGTACATGTGAGAAGGCTGGTAAAGTTTTGCTGGCTTTTTAAAGACCATATCAGAACCATGGCTTCAGCCAGACTACAAATGT
>NW_009937751.1:21036-44589 GCF_000696875.1 Nestor notabilis
GGGGGGGTGTGGGTGTGTAGATAAAAAGGTAAAAAGAAGCCACAGAACACAAACTCAGCAACATTTGTTGATTTTGTTTTGAAGTATATTTTTGGCTGAAAAAGTAGATTTCAAAATGGAAAAAGTTCATTTGATTCAAGAACGACTCTCACATTACGGGAAGGTAAGTCACTAGCTTGAGTGTCTGCCAGAATACACATCAATATACCCCCAAAGCAACAGAGATGATCAAAATGAGGGTGTTTACTTACTGTGACTGGCTGAAATGCCAACAGGAATCCCAAGCAGGAGCCACGGTGTCCATACACCTGGCTCTTCCTTCCATATGGAATGATTGCCTAATAAAAATTCTTTCCTTTACTCACCAGCCCTAGCTTGGTCATGTCTTTAGACCATCACAGCAATGACCTGAACTCCATAGAAGCTGCAGCAGGCAGTGGGCTGGGGAGAGGCTCTTGTCCTATCCCAGCAGGCAGGGGATGCTGCTGCCCAGGAATGCAGCGGCAGCCAGGAAACTGTGGTGGCCCATTTTCCACCACCCAAAGAAGCTGCAGGCGACATGTGAAATGCAGCAGGTGACATGTGAAATGCACCAGCTTCCACAGAGGCTTGCTCATGCCAGGAAAAAGTCTGCAGCTTGTACCCAAGGATGTGTGTATGTTTCTTCATCCACCTCCTTCATCCCAGGGACACAGACGCATGGCCACAGCTGCCAGCAGCCGGATCTCTACGCTGGTGGTTCTGCATAGTGGTTCCTTCACCTTTCATTTCCAGTATCCGATGCTTTAAGGAATTTCGTGTTATAAATAATAACCTTCATCAGTAAAACCAGACAGAAATTGTTTTCGATGACTCCTTTAGAAATTGTTGTTAAAATGAAAAACAATGTATTTGTAGGAGTCGATACTATGTACCTATGGAAAGTTTATAGGGGCAGAAAGGTTTTGCCTAAAGCAAGGAGACAACATAAGGGAGCTCAAACAGATTTTAAGACTACCGTTAGATCTTTTAACGCTTAAAGCTAAATTAGAATAAAATTTTAGTGAAAATTCTTAGGAAACAGACTTCATTTTCCCCAGAACACAGATTTTACAGAAAAATTTGCAACAAATAATAGTCTTCTTGACTTAAAAGAATTCAGCTGTTATCCATTTCCCCTCATTCCATTGGAAAGGGGAAGGAAGTATGACCATTTCTGCTTGTAAAATTTCCAGTCCTATTCACACAAAAAAAGAGAGAAAAGGAGGAAAGATGCCATGAATAAGGTTAAAATTTTTCCTTTTTATTTGATTAAATAATTTTGTTCATTCTCACCTCACAGAATTGAATAGAGATAAGTCACGTGGAAGACACTGGATAGTTTCACCTTGTTACATGTGAAATGGAACCAAACTGCAAACCCTCAAGGTTTTGATAACAGTTATGAATATATATATGTGTCCTTTTACATAGGTAGCAATGACAATTTATTCTTCTCTAATCACCATCTCCTATCAAAATTTCTCCAGTGCCATATATAGGCATCTGTTATAGTAGCATCGTATTGTGCTCCTAGAAACTCAACAACAAATGGTTTTAATTGTATTTAAAATTATGGTAATAATTCAGGCATATACAATATGTACACAATATTATTGATTGCACAAAAGGTATTTCTCATATTGTAGTTCCTTAATTAATTTTCCTCAGAATGGCAGTGTTAGCACCCTTGCGTATGCTGGTTTGATTCAGTATGGCAGCAACACAGAAAAGTTGTATCTATAATAAAACATATCTATAAAAAACTGACCTTTTTCCCATTTTAATGCTTTTTCTGTCATGACAAACAGATTTAATTTCAGAGCTTTCTAGGAAATTGCATCAATATTTAAACTGATTTTGAAAAGTTACTTTGAAAATGTAAATGCTCTTCCTTACTCTCCCTTACCATTCCATACCCCACCAGCCTCTCTCCGCCTGGCTGAATATAGTGACTTAAGAGGCAGGAGGGAATGGTGACCCCACTATCCCAGGTGTCCTTGTACGACAGGTATGAGGCTCTGCTTGTGAAACCGAACCATAACAAGGATGATGGTTCATCTAGCATGGAGGTGTTGCTGAGGTTAAGTTGGCCTACGCCAAAACTGCTTTCTTAAAGGAAAAAAGATGGATTGTTGTCTTTTTTTTCCTCAGAAAAATTAAGAGAGCTGGGCTTGTTCAGAAGCCCAGCTTCTGAAGAGAAGAGAAAGCTCCAAGGACACAGAGCAGCTTCCAGTGCCTAAAGGGGCTGACAAAATTTTTTAATAGGACAAGGGGGTATGTCTTTAGACTGAAAGAAGGTATATTTAGATCAGATTTAAGGAAGTTCTTCCCTGTGAGGGTGGTGAGGAGCTGGCACAGGTTGCCCAGAGAAGCTGTGGCTGCCCCATCCCTGACAGTGTTCAAGACCAGGTTGCATGAGGCTTGGAGCAACCTGGTCTAGTTGAAAGTGTCCATGCCCATGGCAGGGGGCTGGAACTAGATGAGCTTTAAGATCCCTTCCAACCCAAACCATTCTGTGATTCTATGATTGTTATAAAAGACTCCCTCCTGAGAGGAACAGAAGGCCCAGCGTGCAGATCAGACCCAGTTCTTAGAGAAGTCTGCTGCCTGCCTGGGACCTAGGTTAAAGATGTGAAAGATATCCATGTGGCAGCAAAGACACAAGGTTTGTTGAAGTGTTAGAAACTAAGGTCTGTCTTGCTTCTGGCCCACATCCCCACCAGCACACCAGCACAGTGACCAGTTTTAGTGGGTTTGTTGATCATTTACATGCTGCCTTCTTCTCCCCTCTCTGACCACATTCAGCCTACACCAAGCTCTGTGCAACTCTGGACATGAAAATCAGGGGTCACTTTGCACATGCAGTGTGAACTGGCCTGTGATTTACAATGGAGAGAGAAAAAGCGGACAGGAAGTTTTCAAAGCAGGCATCCCTGTAAGAGCAAAAGTTTCTGTCTGCATTAAATGGACTTGGTATCTGACGGTAAACAGCATCACACGCTTTTGTTATGTTGCTAGTGAAATGTGCAAAGGGGTACAACAGGGCAATGTAATTTAAGCTTCGGCTTCTGAACTAAAGCTTGATTACATCCCAGAATTTACTCAGCCCTTCATGTAGGGCTCGAGATAGATCAAGATTAATTATGCTGTAGAGATCTTTCCCCCTCTAGCCTAAATTTCTCTATCAAACTGGTTGCCTATATATTTTGACTGGGCAATAAACCATTTTCTGAAGACAGGAAAACTACAATTTCTTTTTGCTACTAGCAGTAAGGGTTTTTCTGCACGGGAAAGGTTCATCAATTATACCAACATAATTACCATATAACTATACTACAGTAATTATTTCACTATATATCTTCCTGTAGTGACTGCTATTGAATAAAGCAGCTTTTTCAATATACCTTAAATCTATTCCCTAGCAACACAAACTAAATCGAAACATTTCCTGTTACTGAAGAACAAATATTTTGTGTTGGGAATAGTGCTGGAAAAAGCAAAGCTTTTCAGCTATAACATTAATAACTGAAATACAATATAAATAAATAAAATATAAAAAAGCTTAATACAATATAACTTGTATTAATGTTATTAACCTTAACACAATGTTAATGCTATTAAAATTAATACAAGTTCATGACTACAAAACAATGCCAGCTAAGATTCCCCCTGGAGTGCCTGGGTCATTCTCAGGCTATTTGGTGGAAAGGGTGACCTCCTTGCTTCCAGACCAGAGCTGGTACCTGGCCTGAGGTAAGCATGACCCCAGATCTGCATCCTCTTCCAGAGGAGACATCATTTAAGCTCCATCGTTGGCATCAACAGAGCATCTTTCCCTTTTTAGACAGCTCAGCAGAGAGAAGATAGCATCCAGAGGGTGTGTGCTGGCCATGCCTGGGTATTGGCCTGGCCTGTAAGAGGCCACATCTTGAAGGGGAAAAACCAACCACAGATGTGGGATCAAGAGCTGGTCATAAACCACTGTAGATGAGAACACGGAGTGAGGGTTTGGAATCCTGGACATTTCTCTTGATATCGGAGATGAGCTGCACTTTATCACTTTAATCTTTCTCTAAGACAAAAAAAACAAACAGGACTTAATGAGGAGGAACAGGTGGATGATTAATGGTAGATGGTCTATTTTATCTATGTGCCTGTTGCTAATTTACCATCCACATAGGCACCCCGGTCAGATGCTCAGGCTGGCAGGACACTGCAGGGGGTAAGCTCAGGAAAAACTCACCTGCAGAAGCAGGTGAACCAACAAATGGAAGGATGAAAGCCTGTGTACAGCCTTAGCTTGCAGGGAGAAAATCAAGGAAAGGGCTTTCCAAAATCAAAAAAAGCCACCTGGTTGTCCCAGTGACAGGTGAGCAATACGTCTGGGATTGTACCAGAGCCATTAGTGTCATGTCTGTGCCATCATATGTCACCATCGAGATGTAGTTCAGAGGGAGTTTGAGTCTGTAAGGTTCCTCCTCAGCTCCAACCACTTCTCCTGACATTTACAGTTAACATTATTGCATTGCTAACTTGCAATAAAGTAAATGGTTTAAATCTCATTTCCTTTTGCAATTCATGATACGTAAGCCAAAGGCAAATAAAATAAAATTTTCTGAAAAGAATAAATTAACTGCTTATTTCAGGAAACACACATGCAGGTATTCTGACAAAAGCATTTTATTGGTGGCAATATCCCACAGATAGTGCTTTCACATGCTAAACAGCAAATGAAACTAAACAGGTCATTTTCCTCAGCAGTATCTCTGAGTGCTTAGCAGCTCCGTACATGTTCATAGGTGCCGTGATCTGGTGGAGAGGACGACCCAGATGTGAGGTGACAATGACAGTGACCCCCATCCTCTGAGCACACAATATCAGTGCTGATTCGTTCATTTCCCATGAAGCATCCTCTCCCAGAAATAAGCTGTGTCCCCATGGGGCTCTGAAGCAGCTCATACCCACCCTCCATGTGGCTCTGCTCACATGTTACTTTTTATCTCTGGCAAACACTGTAGGAAATTGCAAGAAATAGGGTTTAAGTCATAGAAAGCCCATCTGAAGCTGTTGTGGAATGGGAAGGATAAAAATTGTACTCCCACTGTCCCAGGCAAAACATGCAGTTCACACTTTGGCTACATGTCTTGGCTGCTGACGTTTTGCTTTGTGTCATTCACATATTCAAAATGTGGCAATACTGTGCATATATGTATATATTACACATATAGTGTACCAAGTATTCTCAAGCCAAACCCCAACTTATACTCATTTCATAGTAATTTTTAAATTAAAAAAGGATCATGCTGCACACATTGAAGCAACTTTATCCTCTCTTACATGTTTGCATGATCAGGTTTGATCTATCAGTGTTTGTAGTCGGTGACATGTTGTAAGATATCTCTAGTAACCCGATAAACTATACCTATATTTTCAAATCTGATATAGTTTTCTGATGAAAAAAACCCACAAGGTGAGTGGCATGAAAACATAGAAACTGGGGAACAATTGTTCACTCTTTCTCCCATCATAAGAACTAGGGGTCACTGAACAAATAGGCTAATAGTAGATTTAAAGTAAAAAGTTAATTAGTAGAACTTTAATTCCATGTAATGCATAATTAAATATGGAACTGAGAGCCATGGGAGAACTTGGATAATAAAAATATAAATATACTAAAAAATAATTGCATACATTCAGGACAAAAAGATCCACAAGCTATTTGTGCTGTATGCAGAAGGTGAAATTTTGTCTCAGCTGAAGCCTATGTTAATACCCAATTATTTTAATAAGGCTCAAATTTAACACCTATTAGGCAGTGCTGAAAACATAGGTGTAAGTTAATAAAATGGGACAAATTGACTTTTACCTTATGATATCTATTTGTATGTTACATGTTCGGTGTTAATTAATGAAACTGTATTTATATTTATATATTACTTAATGAGAGATACTTTGTAAGTCCAGAAAATCCTTCTTTAAACATCACTTACATTGAGCCCTTTTTCATCACATTCCATGTAGGGAACTGTGGCCTTTGCTCAGACCTGACTTACCGGCTTTCTCAATCTAACTATAATGCTAGAAGAGTAATGTGCCTATGAATGTGTAACAACAGCACAGACTAAAAAGGATGTCGGATAATTTCTCTTTTTCTTTTTTTTTTTCCCCTGTATTCTCATAGTCCCATATTCTTTCTTTGTTGCACTTCTCAGGCAACAATGATTACAACCAATACTTTGGGACCCAGCACAAAAAACCCCAAAGCAAAAAATTAAGAGAGATGAGGCATCAGGGGAATAAGCAATGGATCACTGCATGTGTTTTATTCCCCTTTGAAAGCCATCTATGGTTTATCACTGAGGGCACATCAGAAAATAATGAGCTCATTTTTTGTTTGTTTGTTTTTCCCTCATGGCAAAGCAGCCAGAGCCATAAAATAAGCCTTTATTCTTCATGGAGGATCAAAAGGCTGATTTAGTCATGAAAGGCTTGCTCTTTCAAAAGGGTTTCCCTTTCCCGGGCCAGTGTTTTCTTCTTCCACTGGATAAGAATCCATGTACACCAGGTGATGCATGCACAGGTTACTGGTCACGGTGACAACTGCCCAGAAGAGGGGTGCTCCAGCAGGACTGGGTCTCATGAAAGAATCCAAGGGAGGACTAAAGGAAAGGCTCCCAGAGTCAATCCCCCTTGATGAGGCTTTGGGGAATCAAGCACTGTCTGTAGTAGCACCAGCACAGCTTGGATGGGGGTGCCCAAACGCAAGGTCTTCCCTTGTAGACCTATCTCAGAGGTGTCCATGAACAATGGACATGAGCCGAGGTTACCAAAAGCCATTTGAAAGTATGCAACAATCAAAGTAATCCATGAATATTTCTAGGAGCAACAACCAGGTTTCCTTTTCTTTTTTCTCTTTTTTTTAAGAAAAAATTCTCCAGTGCATCTTTAAGCTTCTCCCATATTTTTTTTCTCCCATTCAAGCAAAGCTGGGCTGATACTTGGGTTTTCTTTCAGGTGTGCTGAGTACCATCTGGGAACTGGTAATAGCACAGTTATCTCATGAGCATCCCTCCAAAAGGGCTTAGGGAGGTTAATGCGTGTCACCTGAGACTTCCCTAACAGCTATAGCCACTGATCCAGTGGGATGAGGAGGAGGTATAGTGATGATACCTGGTGAGGAAATGCCGTGAACTGAGAGGCACAGCTCCATAGGAAGACACCCCTGCTAAAGAGTGAACTACCACAAGTACAGAATAGCAGTCAAGAGAGGTAGGTAAAGGAAAAGCATAATGCATGATGAGTTTAGACTTAATTGTGCCAATAAAAATAATACTGGCTCTTTAAACCCATCCTATCAAAAACATATCTTGTATTTTTCAGTGTTTGACTTAAAGAATAACCACTTGCTCTGCATTTGGAGGGAAGTTAGTAAGGCACATAGGAATGTATGCATGTCAACTATTCACACCTTGGTTTAAGACAGGGTTGGTTTTTTTTAATATATATACATTTATATTGTAGTTCATATTGTATCTTAAAAAGGAAAACTACAAGGATGTATACACTTGAGAATAAGATTTGCTCTAGTTCATGGAATACAGCAATTACTTCTGGAGTATCAGGACCACAGAGTCCCTAAAGTACAAGAAAATACACTTGGTTCCTGGCATAATTGCTCAGTCTCAAGGGGGTACAGGAGATGTTGAAAAAGCAATTGAAAAATTCTGCTGAATTTCATCCTGAGATAGAATTTTGCAGAGAACTGAATGGTGTCCCTGCCCCCAGTTCACTCTCCAGGTGGGTTTGATTATCGCCTGGAAAATTCCTCCCAAAGCAGGGTGCTTGGCCTATGCTGCTGCCACAGCTTCCTGGGGGGCCACTCAAGCTGCTGGGTGACAATCCTCCCTGGACGAAGGACCCACAGAAGCAGCAGCTGGGGAACAGCTTTGAATAGGTCATGTGCAGAAAAGCTTGAGAGTGCTGAAATCAAATGGCATGGGCAGGTATTAGATGAACTGTCCTCCCCAGCACTGCTAGGTGGCAGCTCAAGCAGCAGCTCTGCCTGGGATGTGCACAGGGACTCATCCTGTGCCCACCTCATCAGCTGAAAGGGATCTCGGCTGTTCATACGCTTTGCTGAGGCTATAAAAATGTGCTTGCAACAACAGCAAATCCTCCATCCAGGCTCGTAGAGGTGGGTCAATGCGGAGTGACAATGCCAAAATGAAAGGGATGGAGACTTCAGCAGGTCCCCTGCTACTGCCAACGTGTACAGGGTGGCAGGAGCTGGGGCAAGGCCCAACAGGGTGGCAGAAACCACTGTCCTGCCTGTGTACACCAGCAAGAGAGGGTGCTTTTAGGTCCTAAACACATCCCTGTCCTCTTCACCACTATGTCCTGTCTAGCTCCAGTAACACCAAGAGGGCAGCCCAGAAGAGCTGTCTTATTGTGGTGCTTTGATGCCCCGGGGTATCCTCCTCCCAGCACCAGTCTTCATCCTGGCAGCCACATCTCCTCCCCTGCCTTTTTCTATGTATCTCTGAGGGACCATGTCACTGAGAAAAACCTAGAAGGGTCTATCCCGGAGAGAGGGAGGGAGGAAGAAATGCCATAACCAGGAGAGAGTGTTTGGCCCTAAGCACCATGCTGAACCAATCATTTCTGTTTTGTTTCTGTGAATTTACAAGGCCAGAAGGAGCATTAGTAGCCTAAGCCAAAGCCTAGTAAAATAAATAGCCTACACAAAAATCTCCCCTGGCTCAGTTCCCTGACATTATCTTCTTTTCACCCCAGCCTCCTGTTGCTCTCCCGTCTCCCACATCAGCTCCAGAGGAGCTTGTCCCAGCCAACAGAATAATTTTTTTCAATCTAAACTAAAAAGAATGGGAAGATGAAACCCTCACGGCATCCCGCTCAGCTGCAGGGCCACAGCACCAGGGCACGCACCCTCAGGGTCACCCCTGCCTCCAGCCTGCCTGACCTGAGGGGTGGCCTTGAGGGGCCCCCACACCGCAACACCCACAGCCCTTTGGTAAGAGTGAAGTAACCAGAAATGGGTCCTGCATCTGCTCATTCATGAAGCCAGCAATAAAACGTTTTGGGTTCTGTGGCTGTCAGCCATGGAGCCTGGAGCCAAACTACGCAAGGACTCTGTGTACTGCCACAGGAAATGGCATCGCATCATGGGATGCTCTCATCTGCGAGCCAGGGACAATATCTTTGAATTACTAAAATGTCCAAGGACAAAAATAACTACCCTGCTAATTATCTTTACAGTAGCTAAAACACAAGAGTGCTAGCAGGGGGGGTTTACTTAATTGCCTTGAGAAATACTTTACTGTTTGATAAGTCTGTTTATCCAAACAATATTTAATCAGAAAATTGATAGCATTTAAGGGACTGTGACTTACCATAAGGGATATTTTTTAAACATGATGATGGTATCTTGAACTGAAAAGGGATTTTATACATGTCATCTAGTGAGTTATTCAGCTCAGCTCCGGTTATTCATAGAATAAACATGCAGGCCAGAGGCCACAAGAAAAGACCCAGCATGGCTTTGTCTGTGTAAACGTGGTGTGAAGAGCTGGGTGGGGTTTTGGGTAGGGACCACTGCAGAAGCCTTGTTGTGCAGAGCCCTGCAAAGAGGATGGGGAGCCAGCTGATGGCCCCAACCCTCTGTGTGGGGCTGCTCCTCCACAAGCAAGGTTATCCTAAGGAGGCAATGAGCCCTAGTTCAACCACCATTTGTCAAGAGCATCTTCCCCACATGCCAAAATCCTAAAAGAATTGTTTCTTGCAGGGGTACCCCACTGGCCTGTCCCCTGGCTCTGAAGCAACCCATGGCTGTGCGATGCAGCCCACAGGAGCTGAGCAGTGACTGTGGGCATATTTGTCAGCAAAAAATGACTGTATTTTGCCATGTTTTTAAACCCTGCTAGTAGTCTGAGAACAAACAGATCTAGACATGGGTTAAAGCAACAAATTGATCAAAATGCCCTGGAGTGACAAACATACAGTTTTTAATATGAGAAAGGAGGGGGTTATCCGCAAGTTAAAGTCTACTGAGGGGTGAAATGAAAAGGTAGTGGTTCTCCGTACTCCTGCATGGCTTGAGGTGCATCTTCCTGTTCCAGCCACTGACAGATATAGACTTTCACCCTTCACCCTCAACCACACAAATCAATTTTTTACACTGGTAAATAATTTAGACAATTTTATTCAATGCTCCTGAAAGTAATTTTAATTTTTCATTCTAAGCTATTGTATTTCATTCTAAGCTTCATATTGGATTAAAATGATGAATTTAAATATGTGTAATGCAATTTATCTTCAAGTTGTTCAGGTTACCACAGTGGTCTTTTATAAGCAACCACAGTGATACCTTCCATGAAATTCACAATGAATAGAAAGAAGACTGAAAAGAATTAATTTTAAAATAATCATGTTCTGCTAACTAAGAAACTCCAATTTTCATTTTTTCTTCAGGTTTGTTACTTTAAATATTCCAGCAATTAGTTTTTCTCTGTGTATGGGAGCGTGAGTAGGCCATGAATGTGGAGGATGTGCTGCATCTTCCCGATATGAGCATACCAAAATCCTGAGGAGCTTATAAACTGAGAGCTGAGATTTCATTTGCACAAAACGTGCATCACCAACCAACGTGCAAAGCTGCAAATGTAAACCAGATCTAAATATTCATAAATCAAATCTATACATTTAAATTTTTTTTACACAGGTAATGCCAACCCTTTCATTTTATCACCAAGTTCCATTATTAAAGGGTGTCTACAAAGAAGATGAAGACCCCCTTTTTACAGGGAGTCAAGAGTAGAGGTGATGATAGACACAAGTTACTCCTGGGGAGATTCCAAAGGAATGTGGGGAATATTTTTGGCAGTGAGAATAACCAGCAATCAGAATAATTTCCCTAGGGAAGTGGTGGACTCCTGAACACTGGACTCTGTTAAGGTTTGCCTGGACAGGGTGCTGGGACAGCTAGTCTAGGGCATGCTTTACCTAGCAAAGTTGGACCAGATGATCACTGAGGTCCCTACCAACCTGGTGGTTTATGACTATGGTTAGTCTTGCCTGTAGGGAGATGTTTATTCTTCTGTGGTAGAGGTGTGGCTTAATCCAATACCCTGTCTTGCATCTGTGATCTGCACTACATTTTAGGTAATAAGTGAAACAAAGAAGCCTCCCCAGTATGCACTAGATATATAACCAGGATATTAAGAAATGAGCAGGGTCTACAAATATCACTGCATTCACTTACCTGCTCCCAATGAGATGACCTGCCAGCATTGGCATCATAGGCAAGTACCACAGGCAGGGAGCGTGTGTGGCGCCCACAAGCTCCAGGACAAAAAAACCAAATAAGCAAGCAAACAAACCCCCCGAATGTTAAGTTTTTAATTAGACCTGGAATCCTTACAGTTCTTTGTTACCAAAAAATCCCCAAGTCACAAGGATTTGCAACACAAAGAAATCAAAAGGAGAGGGAAACGCTTGTGTGTGTTTCTTTCTTTGCCATGTGGATGCTGCAGAAGAACCAAGAGATCTAATCTTTTTGATTGAAAATGAGCCTAGGGGTTAATTTTATCAGAGAAGAAACACAGCAGTGAGGTGGGATTATGCTCATAAACCTAAGGGATTTTTTACATTTTGAGAATATTGCATCTCAGCTGCAGGCAGAGAGATTTCAATAACATGGCAAGGAATTTGAGAGATTAGTATGAGTATGTATCTAGGTTTATAATCATGGTGTGTTTCAGTTAATGCAAAATTTTCTGAGAAAACCCCCTCGGTCATACAAAGGACTGAAGACTCCTGTGTGTTTGGATGAGATGACGCAGGCTCTACAGGTATCCTTGATGTGTGAGGATAGGGGTTTTCTGCTCCATAATGTGCACGCAGATTTCTCTGTTTTATCCTCTCCGAGGTAAACCCACGGCTGGAGCTGCTTCAAAAATAATTGACCATTATTTTTTTTTTCCCTTTTCCTTAGAAGATCAGAACATCTCACAGAGTGTCCACAAGCTGACTGCAGAAAGCAGGCATGGGGGAAGTCCCATCTCCTGGCCACAGCTGCATACACAGGGACCAGAGACATTCACTGGCACCTGGAAACACATCATCTGGTATGGACAGAGGAAGTTACAGACACAGAACTGCATTTTAATTGGATGCAATCACAGCACAGGAGTCTCACACAGTACTCTGCTACGATTTGTATCAAACTGGAAATTAAAACAAAACAAACAAACCCCCCAAACCTACAACATTTTGGAGATACAGAATTCAGCTGTCAGCGTATGATATTAATAGAAGAAAACCAAGGCATGGCAGGTGTGTTTCCCCCAGCAATAGAAAGGGATTTCTGCTCTGCAGGGTGAAGGATGTGAGATGTCAGTGCGGGAAGTGCCTCCAGGCAGCACAGAGGGTCTGTGCTCAGCAAAAGCATCCCTCCATGCAGGTGGGCTTTCAGCAGGCAATGGCTTGCCAGCTAGCTCTGGGTTCAAAGGGGACGTGTGGAAGTGAGAAGGCAGCCTGTAGCTCCACATGCCACCTGCCAGTGCCATGACGCAATAAGAAAATCCATCTTTTCTGCTCTCCTGCAAGTTCTGAAGTTGTATGTTTTATTTTTTTTACTATTCAAAGTATGATTTAATCATGAAAGTTGTGATTTGTAATTCTAATATTTACACAGAAAGCTCTTTTTCTTATGTCTTTCTTCATAAAGTAATATTCAAATCAAAGTGCGAGTTTCATTTCATACAGCTTTGAAGTTGATCCTTTTGACATTTCACATTTTCATGTCACACTTTTAATTATGAAAAAAAAGTTTCACTTATCATCCTTCCATTTTTTGCCTATTTCCTTAACTGCCTTTCCCGCATCTCTACTGGCAAACTCAGAAAAGGGATGGAAACAAGAGGAGATGCCTGTGAGTGTGCAATACTTTCACAGGCTGGAAAACAGTCATACTTTTTATGGTCCTGGCTTGGGTGAAGGTAACATGACACAGCAAAATGCACCTTCCCTTGTGTGAAATGCACACTGCCGTGCAGGGAGAACAGAGGGTTTTATGGGTGAGGGGCCATACATCCCCTATCTGGCACTGGCCACACTCCAGAGTGCTCAGGGCCCCGAGGTACCTCTGGAAAACACGCTGCACCTTCACCTGCTGCAAAGAGCAAACACTGTGTCCTGCCGGCAAAAGTGAAGGGGAAAAAGCAAGTGACTGGCAGCTGGTGTCTCCAGGTTTACAGCCAACAGCACCCGCAGATACTGGTACTTTAAAAGAACATGTAAGGATAGGACAGGGGGAAATGATTTTAGGCTGAAAGAAGGCAGGTTTATATCAGATATTAGGAAGTTCTTCACACTGAAGGTGGTTAGATGCTGATACAGGTTGCCCAGAGAAGCTGTGGCTGCCCCATCCCTGGCAGTGTTCAAGGCCAGGTTGGATGGGGCTTTGAACAACCTGGTCTAGTGGAAGATGTCCCTGCCTGTGGCAGGGGGTTGGAACTGTATGAACTTTAAGATCCTTTCCAACCCAAACCACCCTGTGATTCTATGATGATTCCATGATTTTGTGTGTTAAACAAAGCGCAGTGTTCTGCTCTCACAATGAGCTGGTGGGTGGCTGCAGCAGTCCCACAGGCAGCAGTGAGAGGCTCCATACCTTCCCTCACCCCTCTTCTACACACAGACCTGCACACCAGGACACAGAAGTCCTCAGCCAAGAATCTGCCTGGGGGAGAAGTGGCTCAGTTGTCACCCTAGTGAAAACAGGGTGGAAACAACATGTCAGGCACATATCAGAAACAGAAGTGGCTCCTTTTCTGATCAAGATCATGATATCCTTCCTAAAACCCTACAGGTTGCATACTAGATACAGTTTTCCAGAGCCAATACAAAAGTGACTTTCTGCCTGAACACCAGTACTGTGAGTTTAAAAAGTCCTTTTTCCTCCATGAGAGACAAAGGAGGCTGTTCCCAGGAACCTCCTTGTGTTCTTTCTTTGCCTTTACAACCATTTCATTAGACAGAAATTTCAGTACCAAACTTTTAATTATTGTTTCTGTCTCAGAGCAAACCTCAGAGCAAAGTGAGCTTTGGTGACCTGCACAGTCCAGCAGAAAATCAGTGCAAGGTCTGGGGAAGGAAAAGCTCAGAGAGCCCCAGCTCTGCAGCCCCGCAGCTGCTTCACTCAGCAAATTCCACATCTGCCCTGCTCCAGAAGGAACTACTCTCCACAGAGCTCCCCTTAATGCATGCCCTGATAGAGTCTCACTTTTTAGTTTATTTATAAGGTTATTTTCTATCCTGGGTTGTGGCAATTAAACTGTAAGCTACAGTCAGCATAACAAGATCCTAATTATGCACTGTTATTTTGGGCTTCTCAGAGATAGGACTATAGGGCCACAAAATCAGGGAAAGATGTATCAGAGAAAATACTCAAGAATGAAGAATACTGTAGAAGGAAAGAAGAGGGCAGGCAGAGCAGGGGCATATGTGAGGAGGTGATTTTCTGTGACTGGGACAGCCCTATATGCCTCATGCAGAGAGTGGCTATGGACAATACCCTGGGGCAGACCAGGACTGTGTAACTTCATTAATAAAAGAACGCAGACAGACCTGAAAACCCAGAGGTAACAAATGCCCCATGCAGTGCTTCCTGGTGTCTTCTTGATCTGAGGTTACCTCTGTTAGTCATGGGAAGACCCTAGGACACCCCTGGGAGAGACACTCCAGCTGCCCACACCAATCCCAACTGCACAAACCCCCTGGATAAAAGGGGGACTGAGAAGCCCTTTGGGACATCATGACCAGCTTGGAGGTGATGTGTGCCCCACTGTGGGACAGCCATGGGGTAACATGACCTGTGGGGTTTCTGCAACTGCACATGCAAGGACCATATAGTGCTGCCCTAGCAAGGTTTTAAACACTTCATTGTATTGCTCAGATCTGCTGGACCCTGTCCAGCCCAACAGATATTTTCCTGGCATTCCCTGCTCAGCGGGAAGAGCCACTGTGGGCTTTGTGAACACAAGTTCTCCTACACCTGAGATGTAAACAGATCAAGCCTGGAAGTACAATGTCTGAGAGTACAGTGATTTGCCTGAAAGTCATGTGAGCCAGCAGATGCTTTTCATTCAAATTCTGTTTGTCCATTAAAGGGATAGGATTATATAAAAAAAACCAAAATAAACCCAGATCTCCACAATAGAGAGGGAATTCATGTGATAAAATATATCAAGGATAAGAGCATTGTACCTTCCCTTGCACTGAGTTTGTATTTTCTAATACAACACCGTGGACAGATGTAATACATGCCTGCTGGAAACTGCTGTTTCTAAAATCCACTCTTGTGTTCCCTCTAGATTAAAGCTGTGTTAAAAATCAGGAAGTTGATGATAAACTGCTACTGTTAATCCTTGCTAAAAAAATATTTAAAAAAAAAATCATTTTGGATGACTGCAAGAGGGCAGCAATGGAAATTATGTCTCACTTTGGTGGTTTAAAGATACAAAAAAGTAAAAATGTCCCCCATGCAGCCTGTTTGCTCAGTGTTCACTGGGGACATAAAACCTGGGAACATAACTGGGGAGCTGTCAGAGATGGGATGCAGATACCAGCGTACACCACTGACTCATCCTGTTTGGGGCGTGGAAAAGAGCATGAACAACACTGGATTTGAAAGAAAAAAGAGAAAAGTGTGTATGTAAAAACAGAAAAAAAACCCCATCACTTCCAATTGCACAGTTCTACTTGTCTTCTGCTATCCTACAGGAACAGTGCTACTGCTCATTACACGTGCTGATGAAATTGGAAAAGGACAGGAATTTAGAGCAGAGGGAAGCGGCCCGGTTCATTTACAGCCCTCGGGAAGAGCTTTATGCTCTGGGCAGTATAATGATGAACTCTGAGAATTGGGTGGTCACTACGGAGGGAGAGGAGATTGACCCTGGGAACAACTCAGCTTCTTTCTCACTTTGGAGTCCAGCTGGCAGTGGTGGACAGTGGGAAGAAGGGCTGGAAGAGCCTGGAGCTGAGAAATAAGACATGTCTTTTGAATAACCAGCCTGTTAGCAATCACTGAGCAAAAAAGCTTGTGGTAACAGGGGAGTGCTGGTGGGTCTCACTCAAATCCCTAACACCTGCAATCTGGCACAGATGTTATCCAAGCTATTCCTATATCATATGCTTCTGCTTTAGCGCATTGTTTAGTGTAAAAGAAGTGAATCATTGAGACAAAGCAGAGAGAGCTGAAAGCTACCTTTCTACACAGTCTGTGACGTGGGAATTTCCATCATTTAGATGTAGTTTGGTTTGGCTTCGTTTATTTAGTTCAGCTAAAGCATGCCCGCCACAGACATGACCTGAAGCTGCCTGAAGGACTAGTTGATGCCTTGGACCTTTGTATTTCTTGGAGACTGGAGAGCATTCAATACATACACAGAACCGGTCTGGTTTAATTTCTGGTTTGTGTGCACCGACAGTCTACAAACCAAACCGTGCTTAGGAAATGGGATCAAAGAAGGAAGTTGCTTCAAAAACTCACTGCTTTCTGAACAAAAGTGCTAAAGCAGATACAGCACTTCACATCCCCTGCATGCACTGAAGAGCCCTGTGAGCCCTGCTAACAGCTCCGGCATCACAGCAGTCATTTAACAGCTGCTCAGTGAACCTGACTCTGGGAGGAACCAACAGGGAACTTTAATCTTCCTCCTCTCACAGACAAGCCTCTGAGGTCAGGCCTGAGACCTGGCACAGATGAGGGATGGAGTAGAAGTTATCTCAAGATGGATGGTGTGGAGGGCGGAAAGCCTGCTGCTGTTTTCTGCTGCGCACATCCCTGCAGTAGTCCATAGCGTGCGTGCAGGACTGAGGAAGAAACACTCTGCCCTGGACCTGGAAGCTGAGTTTCCTTCAGGCAGTGATGGCACCTTCCTCCAACTGCCCCCTTTGTCCCGGTGAGACCTCACCCATCTTTCAGGAAGCTTTGTCTGCCAGTGACACCTCTCCTTCGCAGCCCTTTAAGCCCTGGGTTGCCCAGTCTGTATGCAGCAGCATTGCAAGGGATAAGCCCCTTGCCTATTGATTCTGCCCCACATCTCTAAACCAACTGGGGGATTTGGTATGTGCTGATCCTGTGGACTCCAGTATTACCAGTACATACAGCCTGGCTGCAGCTGGAAAGAAGCAGACTCCTGACAGTGAGCTGAAGAGTTTGGGTTTGGACATTTGCCCCCCTCAAGCACAAGCCGACTGCCAATCTTCACAATTTCAGCCACTTCTTTGCCTGTGAAAGCAGCATGACTAATACCATTTACACTGGAATCCCTTCTCCAAGGCATGACAGGCTCTTCCCTGCCTTTGCATCCATGCCACATTTTATTGCTTGGTTGAATCTCCAGTAAAGTCAATCTGAGTTGCAGAACTGTGGTACGCTGTGAAAGGAAATGCAGGGCAGGACCAGAATTTAAGATCTGTGCTGGAGAGATGTTGATGCTGTTGGATCTGTTGCATTGGCCAGACAATCAAGTTGTTCAGTGATCTCCAGGGCAGAGGCAGCAAGCCCAGCACATTAGAGATGTTGCACCATTATCTAGTGCTTCATTCATGCTTTCTTATCTCAGCAGAAGCATAAAAGGTTATCACCTTTTAAATAAGAAAGTGTTTTTCTTTTTCCTACAGCAGGTCCCTGCATTACTCCCTGCAGTGCTTCTTCAGGGCAGAGCTGGCAGGACATGAAGCCTGGGCTGAGCATGGACCGCAAAACATGCACAGGAGCCTCCCCAAACAGCTCCACTGCTCCTGTGGCAGCACAGGAGGACTGACAGGCACATCTTGCTCTCAGCCAGCAAAGCTGCCTTCCCTTTGGCAAGTCACCACCGATGCCAGTGGCGCTGCTGGGCTGCCATAATGCCACCAGTATCAAAAGTGAGTTGGATGTTTCTCAATAAGAAGGGAATGTTAATGTGATGGGAAAAGAGATTAAATTATGTACTGCTGCTCATACTCTTTCTTCTATATATCAGAAATCTGGAATAACAGGTCAGGGAATAACCATGCATATAAAAGTGAAGAATTACCATCATAATAAATTCATAAGGACTCATAACAAAAACTATTTGTTTTTTTTTATGCAGAACTGTAATATTGACCTGATTGCAAAAAGAACAGGAAACCTCAAAGGAAGCCATAGGGCAGAGCAATGCCGGGCAGAGGCACAAGGGAAGATTAATACTATCGTTCACAAGATGTGACAACAGCTACCCTTGGAACATGAAGATATCTGAGAGTTAATGAAGAGATAGGAGTGTGATAATAAAGATAAACATGTCTTTTTAAGTTAGGCTGCCCCATTGCAAGGCTTATACTGTTTGATAATGCAGTTCTTCAAAAACATGCTGATGACAGCCCTGCAAAGACAAGATAATTTATCTTAAAATTAAAGAGAGAAACCAGGAGGTGCAGAGCATAGTACCAACATACGGATGACACTGTCCTTGCCGAGGAGACAAACAACCTTATTAAGGGAGAAAAGGGAAGAGGTGGCTGTGTTAGCAATGAAAAGGGAGTCCAAGGGAATATAATCACAGCGAGGGATTCATATCAGTGTGTGTACTGCCAGGCTTGAGGAGTTGACAATCATTTTATGTGGGGAACAGCAGAAAACAAATGGCATAGTTTCTGGTGCATAGGCTTTATGTGTCAAGGTCTGATGGACATATTATGAAAGTTAATTTAAAGGTAAGAGAAGCATAGTGGTAAACACTAAGTGCTGCAGCAAGAAGTTTGTCACCACTGAAGCAGCCCCCTGATGTGCTCTGCCACCACCCAGCCCAGACAGCACTCCAGGAACATACCAGTACAACCCACCCCTTCTTCACAGTAAGGACTGGTGTGAGGTGGGCAGGCAGCCCAGCGCGGCTTCCCACGCTGGACAGCAGGCAGGCAGGCAGACAGACTTCCTTCTTTCCAACACATGACATGAATATAGCAGAGCACACAGGAAAGTGAAATGCCTTTAAGGCATGTTCAAAAGGAGCTGAATCTTACCAAGACAAAATAATTAGCAGGATATTAAAGGGGCAGCATAACTTATGGTATACAAGAAATTTGAGGATTTCTGCTCTGCAGAATTTCTCCCTTGTAGAATCATAGAATCACAGAATGATTTGGGTTGGGAGAGACTTTAAGATCATCTAATCCCAACCCCACTGCCATGGACAGGGACGCCTCACACTAGAACTTGTCACACAAGACTCTGTCCAACCTGATCTAGTTAAAACACAATGAATTAATCATTCATCAGTGTTTCAGATAAACTTGAAACTTTACTTAACAATTAGGAGTAAGAAGCTTCTCATTAGATTGAATGGAATACAGGTATTTATATCTTTGGAGGAGAGGAGGGGATCACACAACTCTGCTACTGAATTGCCATGGAGCTGCACCAGTGCACACACACCACACACTCAAAAGAAGTTCCTAACTGGAAGCCTAGCAGCAACTTCTCTTCTGACAAGCACAGGAGTGGTAAAAAAACCCCAAAACTACAACAAGAACAATCAGAAGACAGCGAAAGTCCAAAATCCTAAACTGTGGTTCCTTATCCAGCAGCAAAAGTTTGAATTATTTACATTTTGGTCATGAATAAAGAATTACCAGCATCCTTCTGCACCCATGCATGGTAGTCTGAACTGCTTTGCTTGTCTGGAAGACAAGTCTGTTAAGATGGGGATGTCTAATGATGGCTGTCCCCTCTGGTCCCCAGCCTTAGCCCCCTGCACATCCATATCCCTGCACACGTGTCCCTGCACATGTCTGACACCAAATCCAGAGCTTCCATTCTGCTGGGCAACATTCAATCTGGCAATGTCCTCTTGAAGAACAATTCTGAGCTAATACACCCCAAAACATGTTTTGCCTTTGTGGAAATTAAGAAATAACGAGACTCTAAAATGTTCCTTCTTCTTTGGTGTTCCTTTTTCTGGTTCTTTAGCTGGAATCACAGTCAGGGTGTTGGGATGCCAGCATGACAGCTGATTTTAAATCACAGGCATGGCTCAGAGGAAGCAGCAGACAGGGAGGCTACCTATGAGTATGTGTGCACACATTCACATTGTATATTCCTGTACGTATGTGTGCGTTCTTGCATCTTCCATAGATACACATGCATGATTTTTATATAATGTACAACTTTTATAACTACACTCTCAGATTGTGGAATATATATGCCCATGTATATCTAAATATAAAGTTTTGGGGTTTTGTTTTTGTTTGTTGGTTTTTTTTGGGTTTTTTTTTTTAACTAAATGCAGACTGATTCAGGAAAATTAAGCATTTATAGCCTGTTTTATATAAAGCTAATTTTTTAGATGATTCTACTGGTCAGGATCTACCAGCTGCTTAATCCAGGTTCCAAATCTCTGCAGTGGCCAATCCACTTTTCTGCCCTTGATGAGAGGCTGGCCAAGCCCTGAAATACATAGGTTTATATGCCTTCTCCCACTGCCTCTTTCTGAGGTGCCTCAGGACACTGCCCCTGGCCAGGACAGGCAGGGGCACATGGAACAGTTGTTTTATATTATTATCAGACCTTCCCGTAATTACCCCTTCAAATGCTACAAATTCAAATGCTTCAAATTGAAGTGCCTCCTGATACCCTCCCACAGCATGTACAAGTCAGTCTGCTCCATCTCTTCACCTGTCTAGACAACCAGCATCTCTTTAACATAAAGATTTGGTTAAGTGTTTGATCAGGTAAGGATGCCCTACTCAAGTATGAAATAGCATGCTATTTGAAATACACTTTTATGGTTTTATACAAAATTTACTGATTTATCTTTCTTGAAAAACTACTGAGCATAAATCTGATGTCTCCCTTGCAGTCTTATTGGTGAGCTGGGAGTCTAAAAACAGGGTAGAGCAGAATAACCATTTACAATTATTCAGCTGAATACCTCTCCTATAAGGGAAGGCTGAGAGAGTTGGGGCTGTTCAGCCTGGAGAAAACTCAGGTGAGACCTTATTGAGGCCTTTTAGTATATAAAGGGGCCTATAAGAAAGATGGGGAGACACTTTTTAGCAGGGCCATTTGTGATAGAATGAGGGGGGGTGGTTTTAAACTCAAAGAGAGGACATTCATGCTGGATGTGAGTAAAAAATTCTTTACGAGGGTGGTAGATTGCCCAAATAGGTGGTAGATATGCCATCCCTGGAGACATTCAGTGCCAGGCTGGATGTGAGTCTGGGCAACCCTATCTAGTTGAAGATGGCCCTGCTCATTTCACAGGGGCTGGACTAGATGAGCTTTGAAAGTCCCCTTCCAACCCAAACTGTTCAATGATTCTAGCTCATTGCAGTGTCTACAGTTGTGACCCCAGCTTACTTTAATGTGTGATGATGCAGTTTTGCCTGTGTTATCCTCTAACTTTTATTGCAAGCTAGAGGGAACCTGCAATTCCCCTAACACCAGGGAGTGGAGTGGGGGGCTGCAGTGTGGCACAAACCCCATGGCTACGTCAGCGCTGTACCTTCCTCTGCTGCTGCTGAGCAGGAGCTCACATGTCAGTCTGCTTTTGTCTTTCTGAGCCTTTACATCTTCATGGTTTCCCAGGGACTGTGTTTCATCCAGAACTCAGAACCAAATTATTGTCAGCAGTGTGCTTGGCCTTCACAAGCCCTCCCCATGTCCATTTAACCTGGCTTTTGTGGTCTCCTCAATGTCTTCTTTAGTGTTGACTGACCTACATAACTTTGTTTCACCTCTAAATGCCTCCTGGCTGTTCCTTTCTCTCACTATTAATGGACAACGTGTCAGGTTATCATCCTGTTTCCCAGAAGTAGAGGGGCTCTGTTTTGGAAAAGCAGCTTTCCTGAAGCGTCATACAAATGCACAAGTATTCATAATTTCAGGCAGAAATTGTTTTATTTCCTGTATCTCTTTTCTGTAGACATAAATGTATTAATAAAACTCTGTGATTTTTATACACAGTTCTCAGCAGGAGAGGGCTCTCAGCTCTGAGAGTTCTGTCACGTGGTGGATTTTTTGCCATGAAATTGACTTAATTCATTATATTTTCATCATGATATATTGAGCTTCTAATAAAACACCGTTTTCCTCAAAACCTCGTGTTTGATAGATTCTAGTAATGCAAAGGGAAGGGAAACTGGGAAGGAACATTTTGATGCAGCACACGGCTTTCCCCCTACAAAACACAACAAACTGCAATGCAAATGCATCAGCCATATTTCTTGGCAACTGGTATTCCAACGTATTTTGTGAGCAGAAAACACGTTTTGCTCCAGATTCTCCATTTCTGTTGATTCTAAGGAGATGACTTCACTGTAAACAACAGAACAGCCTAATCACTAATGAAACCATTGCACAGCATGATCCTTGCAGAGTAATAGCGTGGCTGTGGCACCAGTCACTCTGTCCTGGAGACAAACCCCCCCAGACATCAACTGCTGCAAGATACCAAGGCACAGCATCACCTCCCCAGCACAGGGCAAAGGCAGGGGAATGTGTTTCGAGATCTTCCGAAGCATTTGCCATGCAGGCAGTGGTATCACAGACAGCAGAACTGCTTCCATTTCCTTTCAGAGATTTACCAGCTCTTCAAAGACAGCTTAGATCAAGGAATTTTGCCATTAGAAGAGATGAAGAGGTATTAGCTGTTGAAATAATGAAGAGTAGGCTTTTAGAAATCACATAACCTTTTAGAAATTCTGGTGCATTGAGGAACCTTTAATCTAGAAGTACAGGCTTCAGGTGGCTGAGAAGGTCAATGATACCTTGACTTGTACCTGCAGTATTGTGGCCAGCAGGATGAAGGCAGTGACTGTCTCTCTGCACTCAGCACTGGTGAAGCCACACCTCAAATACTGTTTCAGTTTTGAGCCCCTCACTACAAGAGAGACATTGAGGTGCTGGAGCATGTCCAGAGAAAGGTGATAAAGCTGGTAAAGGGTCTGGAGCTCAAGTCTTGTGAAGAGTGGCTGAGGGAAATGGGGTTGTTTAGCCTGGACAAAAGGAGGCTGAAGAGACACCTTCTCATTCTCCACAGATGACTGAAAGGAGGTTGTAGTGAGGGGGGAGTCAGTCTCTTCTCTCAAACAACAAATGGTAGGACAAGAGGTAATGGCCTCAAGTTGTGCCAGGGGAGGTTTAGATCGGATATTAAGAAAAATGTTTAATATTAATCCATTAGGCATCTATGCACTCGTTGGCTGCAATTTTCCAAAGTAATCACTGTTACTCCACTGCACATTTGAGAATCCCACCCATGTATTGTCATCGCTCTGGCATATAGTTATGGTCTTTATAAAATCTTTCTTTTCTTTTTTTTTTCTTTTCTAAAAATAGAATCACAGAATGGTTTGTAGAAGGGACCTTAAAGACCATCCAGTTCCAGCCTCTGCCATGGGCAGGGACACCTTCCACTAGACCAGGTTGCTCCAAGCCCCGTCCAACCTGGCCTTGAACACTGCCAGGGATGCGGCAGG
>NW_009937751.1:44667-49906 GCF_000696875.1 Nestor notabilis
GGCCCACCCGGCCCTGAACCCCTGCGAGGGTTGCGCCAGCCACAGCTTCTCTGGGCAACCTGTGCCAGTGTCTCACCATCCTCACTGTGAAAAACGTCTTCCTAATATCTAATCTAAATTTACCCTCTGTCATTTTAAAGCCATTCCCCTTGTCCAGTCCCTACATGTCCTTGTAAAAAGTCCCATATATATATGATAATTGTATAACTAATGTGTACTGTTATATACAAAAGTATTCAATGGTAGTATTCGTACTAGTGTATAATACTACTGTAACATGTATGATACATGATGTATAATTATAATTCAACTGTTCATACATAAATATGGCATATGCTTTATATATGAAGTTTACATATATATGTATATGAACATAATATTTTAGACAGTTCTGAATTTTTTTTTTTTCATAAAGTGGGAGGGGTTTATTTTACGAAGAAAAAATAAAAAACAAATTAAATTTAAAATTCAAGATGTCTGATGATGTGAAAAGAACTGAGAAATTCAAACATTTTTGGTTAAAAGATTGCAAATCTGGACCTGAACTTTTACTGATAATGAAGGAGGCCTACAAGGATGCTGGGGAGGGACTCTTCATTAGGGACTGTAGTGATAGGACAAGGGGTAATGGGTTTAAACTTAAACAGGGGAAGTTTAGATTAGATATAAGGAAGAAGTTCTTCACAGTGAAGGTGGTGAGGCACTGGAATGGGTTGCCCAAGGAAGTGGTGAATGCTCCAACCCTGCCGGTTTTCAAGGGCAGGTTGGACAGAGCCTTGGGCAACATAGTTTAGTGCGAGGTGTCCCTGCTCATGGTAGGGGGGCTGGAACTGGATGATCTTAAGCTCCTTTCCAACCCTAACTATTCTATGATTCTAATTTCAACATACATATTTTGTGAAGATGAAATAATTTTTAATTTCTTTCATTAATATTTTGCTGTATTATCTTCATATATTTTCCTCTTATGCATCTTAATAAAACAATTGTGGACCAAAGATATTGATCATACAACTGTGTTGTTCTGTTGTGTTTAAAAATGAAATGCAGTCGGACTCTCAGAAGTTTTTATTTAACATCAGGGTGTCTAAATCTTTTATTTCCAGGATTATAAAATATGACAGAGCAAGATAAAAAGAATTAACATTTTTCAGCCAACTGAATTAGGCTGAATGGCTGAGATAGATAGATAAAAGAGCTGAGTTATTGAAAAGAAAGTAAATTAACATGCCTGCTCAGGTGCAAGATCCCTTTCTTGTAGTAGATTTCACTTCACTTTTTTTACATATTTCCTGTGATTTAGAGAAAAGCAATAATCTGAAAAAGGGCCAAGGAGCCTCTTTTTTCTTCTGCTCTGTTGTGCTTAAATGCTAATGTGAAATACCTTGCGTTTGATTCAAACATTTTGTCTCAATCAGAAAGGAAACTGTGTGGCACATAAAATCTTTTAAAAAACCATGTTTTTAGCACAGTTTGATGATTTTGAATAAAAAAAAAGTTAACTCCAAAATGTGGACAAGCTGGAGAGGTCCAGACAAAGCCCACAAAGATGATCCAAGGAATGGAAAGCCATGTGAGGAAAAGCTGAGAGAGCTGGATTCATTCAGTCCGGAGAAAAGAAGGCTCAGGGGAAACCTGATCACCATGTTCCAGTACTTGATCAACAGTTTCTGTCTAAAGGGTTGTATGTGCACAATCAATCCTTGATATCACTTAGCTAAGATTTCAAAGTTCAGCATGCTGCCAATCACTTACTGAGGATCTGTTGTAGCCAGGAATCTCCCAGCCTCGAGGAGTAACCTTGAGATGCAACCCAGGGGGGATCCTTGTGTTGCTTGTTTAACTCTTGGCTTTTGTGTTGTTATCTGTCTCCCTAAATTGGCCGTCCCACTCCAGACGCACCCATTCCCACCCCACTGGTGGGTATCACTTGGGCAGGGTTGGGAAGTAAAGGTCAGGTTGGTAGGGATGAGGACACAACAGATGTGCACAGAGGTTGTCACGCAGCTGTGCACACACATGCACAAGGGTCTGCACACACACATGCACATAGGTCAGGAAGCACAGTCAGAAACTTGTCTAGTCAGGAGCTGCTCCTGCAGCAAATCCTGGGTGCCAGCATGGTGTGCGATTTGTATGCAATTTGCAGTGGCACATAAAAAAGAGAGCTTGTCTTATGCATCATTATGCAAACTGAATCAAACTTACACTTTTCTCCCTTTTTATCTTTGCAGAGATCGTTTTCCCTGTCATTGCAAAGGGCCTTCATCTGATGAGTGTCTGCACAGCAAATGAGAGCAGTGCAGAAGAGGATGCTCTGCCGCTGAGCTAACATTGCCACTGATTTGCAAAAACCTCACAGAGGAAGCTAGCCAAAGGCTGGAGGCTTGAGTGAAACTTTGGCTTCTGCAGCCTCCATTTCTTTTGTAAAGTATTAGAAGCATTTCACATGGTCGCTGTGAGGATAAACTTCATGAGTGTCCCCTTCAAAATGAGTCTAAATAAGAACTGGTGGTGCCTGGCACACCTAAAACCAGCTCTTCTGTAGGACTTTGATCCATGTTTCTACGTGTCCTTTGCTCTGTGTGTTGCATCCCTCATCAAGGCTCTCTGAAAAGAAATCCGGGGGCAGTTTCCTCTCACCCTTGTGGCACCAAAGAACAAGGCTTGTCAGACCATAGTTAACTCCAAATGATACAGAGACCACTGAGTTTACATCCCTTGCTCCCAGGCAACGGAGCGGTCCCTTACTTGTCTGTGCTTTAGGATAGTTACTTTTCCCCTCACCCCTGTACCAGGTGCTTGTGCACACAAGTGTGGGGTATACATGTGTGTGGAGCCAAATCAGACACATGTCAAATGTGTGCAACACTCCAGTGAAAATGCAGTTGAAGGCTCAACAGAAAATGAATCTGTTTCCAAATGATAACACTAAGATCTAGTTAATGAGGTGAACTCAAGTTGCATGTGTATCATGCTAACAGCACTGGTCTCCCTTGTTGCTTCCTCCTGCACACTTGGCAGCAGCAGGAGCTCTGAGCACAGAGGAAACCCTTCATAACTGGTGTATCTTAAAAAAAAAACAGAAAAAAAATGTTATCCTACCTTGTGGGGATGTTTCCAGATAATTCACTGGTGGCTGTACAGCTACATACAAACTGCAGCTTATGCTGGGACTGGAGTGAGCAATGGGATGTAACTGTCTTCTCTTTGTAAGTTCTGGAACATAACGATTATGTTCATCACAAGCTGTGTTTTTTTTCAGGGGTGCTCCTAGCTTGAACCTGGGCACTGTTGTGAAAGGTACTGACAGCCACAGATGGAGCGACAAGTCTTGCCTCACCTTGAAACATTCTCACCACAAATAAGGTTAAGAAATAGGGGATGTGGAAGCAGAGAGAGATACAGGGACATGAAATGGAAAATATTCTTATCAGTCCAGACAGAAAAATTTAGGATAAAAGAGAAAAACCCTGATGGAAATGAATGGTACTCATGCACCCCATGGGCTAGGAGCACAGTGAGGCACAAGCATCCTCATGGGTACCAATCTGGCAGTTCAGCTATTGGCCCACCACTGCTGCACCCGCAGGGATCAGACCTGTTGAGGGCTCACCCAGAGGATGTCCAAACAACATGTGCTTGAGCAAGAGTCTCCTTGCTGTGGTTCTCTTAGAGAAAGGCTGTTATCAGTAAGGCAAGACCCAAAAAACTAATACTAGAATCGTTTGGAGAGGTAAAAGCTTTTCAAATATGGGCACAAGAACAGAAACATATTGCTTAGAGAAGTCTCTCAGAAACTTGTATTGACAGTGCACTAATGAAAAGGTCTTTTTCTAAGGGGAAGAAAGTGCAGGCTTTGTAGAGGGCTGGGTTGGCAGTTGAGCCTACAAATATCCACAAGTATGGAGACCATTTTTCCAGTCGTTCTTACCCCCAGATGTACATTCAATTAAATAATATTACAAATTATTCACTAAGATGACTGAATCACTTGAGCCTGCATGGAGCAGAATTTTAACAGAATTCTGACACAAGAGGAAAGTGAGTAGTAACAATTAATTATAAGGCTACAAGTGCAAATTATTCTGTTCATGCCCTTTCAGGCAGTGTCAGTTACATGATTTCTAAGATTTACTAAAGCCATTTCAATTATTTAATTTCCAAAGCAGAGGGAGGTCCTAGACACGGTGGCCTGAAGCCATGCTGGTCTGGGGGCTGTCCTGGGTAGGATCGGGGTGCATCAACATTCTTGGCAGGTGTGGGGACTGTAGCAGCCTTCATGTTCTCATCAGGAGTCATAGACATGTGAAGGAAAGTAAAATTACAGGGCCTTGATAAAGAAATCAAGGAGATGTGTTTATTTCAGACTCTATTATGCATAGTACTAGAAAACACCAATCAGTACTGGAAATTATTTTTGGAGAATCTGGAGAAGCAGTCAGACGCTTGCATGTCATCTGCATAACAATGAAACCGAAGGTTGCCCTGATTAAAAATAGGATGAGGAAAGTATTTACAGCAGAAGGAACAATGAGACCCGGTGGTAGCAAGATAGGAAAAATGTCTTTTTTCCACAGTATAGCAGACATGGTAATTCACTAAGAAATGGTGTTTAAACAAGAGAAGGAACAAGATTATGAGATTATACAGAAGGAGCTGCAAATTTCCATTCCCGTGACTAACAGTGACAGGAAAGCTGTCAAACCTGGCCCCAGTAGGGCAGAATCCGTGCCTTCGTCTCCCACTCAGTGGGAACTGCTGACGCTGGTGGCCGGCACCAGCAGCTGACAGACATCACTGCACTTTATGGTCGTTCAAGGTGTGTTTGAACCAGCAGTTCCCTTTCACATACCACTTCAGCAAGTAAAATAAAATTATTGAGGCTGTGCAAGGAAATCTCCCTCAAAGACTACAATTCTGCAAAGGAGAAAGTCCATTCCTGAGTCCATCAAGGGCTGACGGGGGTAGAACTGACAGGGGGTAGGTTTAGACTAGATATTAGGAGAAAGTTCTTCCCTGTGAGGGTAGTGAGGCACTGGCACAGGCAGCCCAGAGAAGCTGTGGCTGCCCCATCCCTGGCAGTGTTAAAGACCAGGTTGGATGGGGCTTGGAACAACCTGGTCTAGTGGAAGGTGTCCCTGTCTGTATCAGGGAGTTGGAACTAGATAGCTTTTAAGGTCACTTCAAACCCAAACCATTCTAAGATTCATTCTATGATTCCATTAATATAATAGAA
>NW_009937752.1:0-9845 GCF_000696875.1 Nestor notabilis
ATATATATTTTATATATATTATATATAATATGTACAGTTTAGCTATAAAACTTTGATGTGTAAAGAAGCTGTCTTCAATGAAAAATTGAACATTCAGAGGAAATTCCTGAGTTAGGGTTTTGTGACATGGGCCACTGAGAAAAAAGCTGCGGTTGGGTCCTCAGAGGTGTTATGTCCATCCCTGTTAAGATTGAAATCAACATACAAAAACAGTGTTGCCACTGCTTCATTCCCTGCCTGAGCAAGGGATAGCACCATTGTGAAGAGAACTCCTGCTTGTAGAGAGGAGGGAATACTTAAAAACAGTATTGCTGCTAAGACCACTGTAGTGTGCACCAAATACGTTCTTCTAGACAACAAATGAACACTGCCACTGGCTGACTGAAGAACACCTGACCAGGTGTAACGTTAAGGTTACAAGTCACTAGGTGTAATCTTTCCTAGGTTGTTCATCTGTTGTACATTTATCAGTCATTTCCTGACAGAAGTCTACCGTGACCGTCTGGCTGCTCTGCTCTGGTGGAAGCTCTCTCTCGGGGTAAGTACCTGTGTCGGCTCCATCCAACCCCCCGCCAGCCGAACAATTCTCCGAGATGTTGTTGGGCAGCCAGGGTGCCCCCAGTTGCACCGAGCCTTGCTCCGAGCAGCACTGCATGCTCTCCCCGACGCACTGGGAGGTCACCAGGCTCTGCTCCACGCCAGCTGGGGAGGGGCTGATGGTGGTGGCCGGCTGTAGATCCATGGGTCTGAGAACGGGGCAGTATCGGTGGAGAGCTTGGATCTGTTCTGGGCTCTGCATATCTCTACACACTTCTTGGGAAAGACAAGAGAAGTTGTCTAACAATTCTCCCATGCTTGCTTTCAGTTGGTTCCTTTCTGAGAGCAATTTCTCCTTCTCACATACCTGAAAAAGAAAGAAGGTATCTTAGGTTGAGGAAGGGCCATCCACGAGCTGCACAATCCAGGCAGGTATGCAGAAGTACCCGGGAAGAACACCAGCACATCACAGTTGTTTTCATATGGGCAAAGAAAAAGTCACAAAGACATCAGGTACTTGACCACCATGAGGTTTGTGTGGACTACACCTTGGGAAACATCTGGACTTAAACATTTGACTTGGAAGAATATACAGTTACAAGTTATTGCCAAGAGGCTGTTAGTTCCCTTTATAGACTAAGGCTGCTTGGATGATACAAAAAACACTCTGAAAGAAACATTCTGATGAAGAAAAGACATTGCCCATCTAAACAGCAAGAAAATAGGGTTTAGTTCTTGAAGTCAGGATATGTTGCTAGGTCAGTGGTGAGTGCTCTCCTCCCTGTACTCAGGAGGCAGATTAGGAGAGTCAGGAACAGAGCCAGACCCGGCATGGAGTTACACCTCCAAAAACTGGTGTTGACCAGTGCAGACTGACCGGGATGGTCCTGGCGCGTCGCTTTCTGTCCCAGGAAGGTGGGCATACAGCTCAAGCGAGTAGATGAGATTTTGTAGAATACCAGAGCTATTTCCAGAGCTGAGCTGGCCCCCAGAGCAGCGCAGTTGTGTACCTCACCTAGTAACACTGCTAAACCCAAGCTGCCTCAGCATCTGAGGTGTGAAACCTCCACAACTCAGATCACCCAACTATGGGTGGTTGTTGACAGCTGATAGTATTGCCCTGGGTCTGAAGCCTGCACTAGAAGCACACAGCTGTGTGAATGAGAAAGAGAGCAGTGCACATGAAAAGAACCAACTGCTAAAATATTGATAAATCTATCAAGAAAGCAAAAAATAATAAAAAAATAAACAGATGCTCAAGTACATCTTGAGATAATGAATTATGGAAGAGAATATGCTGTGAATTTGCAGGGAGAAAAGGGAATGTGAGTGGGTAGATGGATAAAAGGGAAAGCAGGCAAAAAAAACCCAACCGATCAAGCTCAGAGGATACGACCATTACACTCACTGTCTGCTGTAAAACCATCTGTGTGAAGAAGATGGGTGACTTACAGGAAGTAAGTGCAGGGGGAGAAAAGGGTCTTTCATAAAAAAGACCCCCCCAAGTGAAAACCTCTTAAACCTCAGTACCACTACACAATTCAGGAGACTGGAAATTACTGGTCACGAAGTGGACAGAAGATGACAAAGGAATTTCCAGTGATGATGTGTGAAGCCAACTGGAGTTTCGCTGCTAGCTCTCCTAAGAGGAAAAATATAGATCTTGAAGCAGATTACCTGCTTGGACAGCATGTGTACAGAGGGAGGGCAGGAGTGCTTGAGAGGCAATGTTAAAGTTGCATGAGTTAAATTTTGCAGTTTATACTCTTGCACACCTCATGACTGTCTTTTTTTATGAATGTCCATTTTCAGAATGATGCGCCAGCTCCCACAGAATCCCATAGAATAGTTTAGGTTGGAAACCTTTAAAATCAAGTCCAACCATTAATCTAACACTGGCAAGCCCACCACTAAACAATGTCCATAAGTACCACGTCTACGTATCTTTTAAATACCTCCAGGATGGTACTCCACCACTTCCCCAGGTAGCCTGTGCCAATGCTTGACAACCTGCCTGGTGAAGACATTTTTCCTAAACCTCCCCTGGTGCAATTGGAGGCCATTTCCTCTTGTCCTATTGCTTGTTTCTTGGGAGAAGAGACCGACGCCCACCTCGCTCTATCCTCCTTTCAGGTAGTTGTACAGAGCGATAAGGTCTCCCTTGAGCCTCTTTTTCTCCAGGCTGATCAACCCCAGTTCCCTCAGCTGCTCCTCACAAGACTTATTCTGCAGACCCTTCACCAGTTTCACTGCTCGTCTTTGGCCCTGCTCCAGCATAGGAAGCTCTCTCTCTTGTAGTGAGAGGCCCAAAACTGAACACAGTATTCAGGGTGTAACCTCAACCCCTTCCCTAGCCCTACTGGCCACACTATTTCTGACACAAGCCAGGATGCTGTTGGCCTTCTTGGCCACCTGGGAACAAGCTGGCTGATGTTCAGTGGCCTTCAATCAGGACCCCCAGGTCCTTTTCTGCCGAGCAGCTTTCCAGCCACTCTTCCCCAAGCCTGTAGTGTTACTTGGAGTTGTTGTGGCCCAAATGCAGGACCCAGCACTGAGCTTTGTTGAACCTCACACAATTGGCCTCGGCTCATCAATCCAACCTGTCCAGATCCCTCTGCAATGCCTTCCTGTCCTCAAGCAGATCAACACTCCTGCCCAACGTGGTGTCACTTGCAAACTTACTGAGGGTGCACTTGATCCCCTCATCCAGATCACTGATAAAGATACTAAGCAGAATTTGCCCCAGTACTGAGCCCTGGGGAATACCACTGGTGACTGGCCACCAACTGGAGTTAACTCCATTCACCACCACTCTTTGGGCCTGGCCACCCTGCCAGTTTTTTTCTCAGCCAACAGTACACCCATCCAAGCCATTAGCAGCCAGCTTCTCCAGGAGAATGCTGTGGGAAATGGTGTCAAAAAGTTTTACTAAAGTTTTGGTAGGTAACATCCACATCATTTCCCTCTTCCACTAAGTAGGTCACCTTGACATAGAAAGATGAGATTAGTCAAGCAAGACCTGCCTTTCATGAACCTATGCTGACTGGTTATCAAGTATGTGCCATGTGATGGCACTCAAGGTGATTTGTTCATGACCTTCCCTAGCATTGAGGTCAGACTGACAGGCCTATAGTTCCCTGGATCCTCCTTCTGGCCCTTCTTGTAGATGGACATCACATTTGCTAACCTCTGGTCTGCTGGGACCTCCTAACCAGATCAAAGTCTGCCCTCTGGAAGTCCAAGGTAGCAGTTCTGCTGATGCCTCTCCTTACTTCTCCAAGAATCGAAAACTTGTCACCATTTTGTGGTTGCTGTGCCCAAGACAGCCTCCAAGCATCACACCACCAAGTCCCTCTCTGTTCACAAACAGGTCCAGCAGGTACCTTGCCTAGTTGGCTCACACACTACCTATTGCTACATACTCAAGTCCAGCTTGTTAAATCCAACATTTCTCTTGAAGAATTCTGCACCTTAAAGGGGTTTTGATTCCTGAAATTCAGGAGGGATCAGGACCACAAGGTCACTCATACACTTTTCATTCATTTCCCTGAGATATGTGTGTGCGCTGGTGAGAGAAAGGAACTTAAACATATTATTTTTGCCTATAGACAGGATTGAACATGTTAGACAGTAACATCATAGGATTGCAGAAAGCCAGTGAACCCAAATTAATTCTCAAGTGAAGGCTACAGGTGAAATCCCACCTTGCTGCTAGTCCAGCCCTTAAAAGTGGTGCTCTGCTCTGAAGAACAAGAGACATGTACTCCTCCCCATCACCAGATCAGCCAAGACTGGACCTACTTCTCCTGATAGCCTGGACAAGGAGTTGCTCTTTCACGCTGCAGGACCTCTGACTCAGACCCCGTGCACTGTGGATTATGCTTGCTGCTCACTATTTTGTTTACCTTTGATGTTTTGTTGTGGAGCATGACTCTGAACAATGCTTTGATTTTAATTTCTTCCCCCTCCACCCTGCTCCCGACTTCAGCAGCATGGCACCTAAAGGCTTCACAAGCCTTGATGATTTAAGCTTCCCAACCAGCTTATGGGGTCAGTGTCACATCCCTGTTCCAGAGGTGACGCAGACAGGCACAGGCAGTAAGTGAGTCACACAAAGTCAGGCGGCTTTCTGCCGTTTGTGAGGTGATGGTAACTCAGCTTCTTCCAACAGATGCCTCTTTCATACTACATTTGCTACAGCTCGTGCAGACAACAAAGCCTACACTGAAGGCCACTACTACGGCAAGAACAAGAAGTACCTAGCTTCCCAGATCCACCATGTTCAACCTACGACAGAGTACGTTTTAAATGTGCACACAGACATTTAAATCAAAGACTCCAAATAACCTTTAATTTTAATGGAAGCTGGGTACACAGAGATCTCAGTAAGGAAATCAACTCCTTTTGCTTTATAATGAATTAATTTATCACTTAAATCCTTGGATATTCAAAGGCTGGGTCTAATGCTAGACTCTTAAATCTACGCTTCGTAACGCAATTAAACTGTCCAGTCCTGCATGCTGCACACTCACACATCTCATAACAGCTGAACTGGGACTATTACATTATTTCTGACATTTCAGAAAGCACTTAGGACTTTGAAACAGATGAGGAGGTGCTAACCCATGTTGAAATTCCAGTGTTTGATTTCTCCTGCTGAGTGACGCCCATGTAGACATGTCTTCCTTCATGACCCTTGCCTCAAGCCTTTTTTTCCGCTGTTTATCATCTTGCTTTCTCAATGGACAAAGGATGTCAGGGCCTTCAGACCACAGGGGCATGGTCACAAAGGAGGGGAGTTTTTTCAGGTAAGGTTCCTACAGCTAAGATGTCTGCATCTGACATGGCTCTCCAGGTGATCTTATTTACAAATGGAGAGGAACGGGCACTTCTGGGCTATATGTCACCTTCCCTGCTGCAGGATGAGACAAATAAGACTTGACATTTCACTGAGTATAAAGGAAACCAGGACAAGTAGCTCCAGTGCAAGTGTCTATATTGTAGACATCTTTGTGTAGCCACCCAAATCACACCTGAGGTGTTCATAACGTTACTGAAAGAGAGAGGGATTTCCTGAGCATCCACTTAGCCTTGCTCCAGTCAACTCAGTCCTTCAGATTAAAATGTGGTAGCACTGTCCATTGACACCTTGGCACACAGGAGACCTGTCCCCACATGTACTCTGGCCAGTGACCAGGGCATGCTTTGCTCTCCTCTCCACAGCAGACTGCTGAGAGAGACAAATGTCAGTGAGGGTTGGGGCCAACCAGCAGCTGCCGCCTGAACCAGGTACACAGGAGATGAAGGCCAGTGCACCGTGGAGTGGGAACAGGCCTTTTGTGTTAGATGGTCCCTGAACCATGGGGGGTGTGTGTGTTTCAGTCCATGCCAAACCAGGAGCGTTAGAGGGGAGAAGACAGCAGGAGCATACCCTTGCCATCCCACTGACATACACCAAGGGATGCCCACTTGTCTGGATATTCACATTCCTGGCTTTTTAGTTCCCTTTCAGTTTAGGCCATTTGCTCAGTAAATGAAAACATAGTGAGCTGAAATGTCCTGAAAACACTGACCTGCCTTCTAGCACACCAAAGAGAAAGAAAACTTCTGTGTAGAGATGAAGCTGGCCCTGCCACACCAATGTTTGGATCAGACAACCTCTGAAGTTCTTGTCACACCTCTCTCTTTTGAGCACTCCACAAATCCCTGACCAACAGATTGTTATGGTATTTAGGCATCGAAATGGGGCTTGGATGAGGAAATGCCATTGTGGGGGCACTGTAAATACTGGGAGTAACTTAAACTGCAAGAAGGGAGCTGTGATACAGGCTTCCCTCCTCTTCCAACTCACTCAACAATTTTTTATTGAGGTATCAAAATAAAGAGATATCTAGGCCTCATTCCATTGTGTTTCCCATGGATACCATATACACGCATATTAATATACTTTTGCACATTAAATTTTCACACTAATGGCTCTGCTTACTCATGTACAGACTGACTGAACCCACTGAACTCTGGACAGGAATTGGTGTGGGTGCCGTGCAAGCTGCAGGGTGAGGGCGAGTGAGGTCACAGCGGGCCCACACAACTCACCAACTTGCGGATTTCACATTCTAGGTTCTGAATACAGTCCAGTTTCCTCTTGCGGCAGCGCTGAGCTGCAATTCGGTTCTTGCTGCGCCGGCGGACATCATGGATGAACTCGAGCTGCTCTGAGGTTAGCTTGTGCATCTTTATCATCATCTGGAAATCATTCCGTGGAAGATCTGTGATTTGATCAACAGGAAAAGGAAGTTTCACCTAAAACAAACAAACAGAAAACAGGAACAAAAAGTCATATTTTGCTTGCTGAATGCAAGCTGAACAACAGTGAGCGGAAGGATGAACACCTATGCTGCCGAGCCCTAAATAAACAACACACCGAGTTTTACACTGAGCAAGTTTCCAACACTCCCTTGTGGCACGTTGTGGAGGTCCAGCTGGTAAGGATCAGATATGATTATACTGAAATCAGCAATATAGATGAGTCCCAGGTAAAAATGTCATTCTGAAAAGCTCTAAGAGATTTCCTTCTCTAAGAGATTTCCTTGCATTAAAAGAAGGTTCTGTCCACTAAGAGACACAGCCCTTTGAAAACAGTGAGGTACCTCACTGATATTGATTTCAAACTAATTTTAAGGAATGAGCTATTACTGCAGCCAGAAATCTGTCCCTGCATGGCCTGCAGGACTGCAATTCTGATTAGATGTGAGGTTAAAAATGCAGCCTGACACCTCAAGTGTATGAAAAATACCATATTGCAATTAGTCAAGGTTGTCTAATCAGCATTTCAACTGAGCAGTATACCATATAAGAAGAAAGAGTCAGAGGAGTGTGATGCAATTTATTCTATCCTGCTAAAACATACGCACTTTGAAATAAACCAATATTTGCTGATATTCTAATATTTTTGTAGACTGAAGAGAACCCAACTCGCATTTCTTGAAAAAACCTCAAACAGTCTAAAACTTCAGTTACTTGCAGAAAACCATTTTGATTTGGGCCACGAACTGCCATCCTGTTTTGATCCAGGCCATGCAACAGTTCTGACCTCAGCAATGCCAACCATCTTGCCAACTCTTACTGATTATGCATTAAAGCAAAGCAAAACACAAAGCTCCTGACAGCTTGGAGCAATGAACACACACCGCTTCAAAACCTGGAGAATAGTGGATGCACTCAAAGACTTCTGTTAACCTTCTTCCCCAGACCTACTAGCTTGCTCAAATCAAGGTGAGCACCTCTCCCTATGAACCTTGCTTCACATCCAAAAAATGTTCCTCGGTGGACTGCTGTGTTTGGGGATCAAATAAGAATCAGCTGACAAGGCTGAAGGAGATGACAACCGAGTATGACCCCTTTTCCTTTTCTGAGCCATACCCACACTGACCAAAAGATGGCAGTAAATATTTACATTTCTGTCCTGATTTGGTACAATCCATTCTCTCAAAGAAGCCTATTCTGCATGCAGGCTACCAAAGAAGATACAACTTAAGTTGCTCCAGCCAAGCAGGAGATACGGGTTGAAAAGGTCGATTTTTCTATTTAAAACATGGTTATTGTCTTTAAATGGTGCACTTTAACTAATTTGGAGATAAAGCAAATAACAGCACAGATTAGAAATAAGTTATTTTCACTGGAGAGCTGAGTTTGTTACGCAGAACAGTTTAGTGAGGACACATGCACACAACATACAGCAGTGGCCTCTGGCACTGACTGTCATAGACCCTTGCTGGGCATCTGGATCTGCCAGTATCCAGCTCCTTGCCTTGCTCATGACCTTGTGTTTTCTTACACTCTTCTATCATTGCTCCATGCATTTCGAAGCCTGGGCCACGTGAAATTCAGTGCATCCTTTCAGACGGTTTCATGCCCTGAACCTTGTACCTCTGCCCCATGTATCCAGGCACTACTTTGTAACACACTACCTGACATGTCAATTGAAACTAGCAAGAAACACCAAACTGCCCCAACCACCCTAAATTCCTGCTTGTACATACAAAGGCTGACCTTAGGCATGGTGATGTGGACTGCCTTGTTTACAGACTGCTAACTAATGACATGAAACCTGTTTGCTTTCCCCTCCTTAGCCTTTGGACGGTCAACATAAACTTGGTGTCACCTGCCTTTCTCTCAAGCTTCAACCAGGGTCTGAAAATGAAAACACCTTGTGCTCTCCCCTGAAAGACACCACAGTTTCACTGCAAAAACAGTCCTTTCACTTTCCCAGTTTTTCCTTATTTTCTTAAGTCAAAAGCAGAAAGCGATGTTAACTTTTTTTCTCCCTCCCTCTCCTTTCAAAACATATTTACTTGCAAGGAGGAGATGTGCTTGCAGCTGGAACAGGAATGAAAGGGAAGCAACTTACATCTGTCACGTAGAAGTTATTATAGGGAAATGGGAAAACAGATAGAAACAATTCATTAAAAAAAAAAAAAGGATTGAAAATAAAACCATGTACACAGCAGGCCAGAGACTGCTATCAGTAAACCCAGCATAATCCCACTCCTGTCACAGGCAGCGCTGTGCAGGATTAAAAACGTGAAAGGGAAAGTGGAAGCGACTCAGACTCATTTCCTTCACCATTCACAGCATTTTTATTGCCTGTCTCCCTCTCCAAAATCTGCTGTCAACTGAAAAAAAGCCAAACCCCACCACCAAGCCTTTGGCATGGACACAGTGAATAACTGCACCAGAGTACTGCTGCCATGAGAGGCTAATGGTGTTTTATGTTGGCACAGGGAAAGACTCTCAGCTGGCATTTATCCTAACAGAGTGGTAAGTCGATTTTTAAGAGCCAGCCACTGTAGCATGGGTAGGATTCATCTGACCCACTTAGAACCGTCTGAAATGATGGTTTCACTAGCTGGCATCGAGGACAGAGAGGCCTTCAGATGGCAATGCATCCCACATTGCTTCTCCCTCCTCCTGGCTGCAGAAGGAGCAGAGATGAGACTTAGAGAAGATGCTGCATGTCGGTAGGTAGGTGAGAGAAACCTTAGTTGTGGTGTCTGAAAAAGGACAGTCAATCTTTTCTAAGCTGTGTAAGAAAACCCCAGCAAGTATGTTTTCTTGTAAAATTTTCTTCTTAATAACTATGAATTTTATACAGGAAATGACTGTCTACTCTTTGGTTTGGACTATTTCAAACTAAAAATATAAGCTGGATCCCTTCTCGTTCCAGGAGTTACTCCAGCCAGAACTAACCTCACAGAGCTCTCAAATCTTCCCTATCAGCACAACTACTCTTTCTCTGCATTTTCACA
>NW_009937752.1:9876-61396 GCF_000696875.1 Nestor notabilis
GCACCAGCTCTGTTTCCACCACACAACAAATAAACTGGCACTTTCTGCCACTGCTTGCAGCCTCTACTGCCCCTGGCTGTGGCTAATGCATTTCTGAGAGGACAGCCAACCCACCCTGGTGAGAAAGGAAAACCTGTTTATGATTTCATAGCACTTTCCCTCCCCTGTATTAACTTAGGATGGCAGTGTAAATGTCATTGCTTTGCGTGGCTAAGTAACAGCAGCAATCTAGACAGATGGGGACAGCCACTGACTCAGCACATGAAAGGCCCATATACAACCAATTAATTCCTTCAAGCTTCACTAGTTAGTGCCAGGCTGGATCATACGCTAGTTACTGCTGTGCCACTCACGTACTGTACTAGTTACTGCTGCTGCTGCTCTCCCCTCTCTCCTTCTCTGTGGAATAAAGGGAAGGCCCAAGACTCCATATTCCCTCACATTAAAATATAAATGTCAAGTGTTGGGAATTTCCTTATTTTATGAGTAACATTAGCTTTTCATTCTTTACTTATATCTAAATTTCAACACCTTCCTTGAGCTGCCAGCTGCTAGGAAAGACAAGGAACTTCCCAAGCTTGGTTTAACATCACAGTAACTGAAAGGATATGTGTATTAGGCATAAGTTCTCACTATGTACTGGGCATGGGAGGGTGGCACTCAAGGTATCAGCTTGATCTTTATAAATGGAAATGGTTCAAAATCTTGGTCAGTGCTCCAGAGTTGTAAAAAATAAAACTGTTGCCGTAATGTCCTTAAATCGAAAGCCAGAGTTATTGAAAGCCTCTAACACTTAAAACTGCCCAGCCCTTGGAAAGGTCTCAGGACTCACCCAAGCCATCTAGCACAGGGGCTGAAACATAGCAGGTTTTTTTTATACAGCAAGTGGTAATTTGCTTTACATAGAAGAGCCCAATGCTGCTTTTCCCAATATCTTCCTTAGTATGCAAGTCTGTCTTCCACAAATGCTCAGGAAGCAATTCATCCTGGAACAGGAATTGAGGTGTGTCAACCTGTGTTAGGGGCTTGATTGTCTACACATTATTTCAGGCACCACTTGCGGTCCTATAAAATAAGGACCTACCTGATTTCACTTGGACAGAGGCTATCTAAGAAGCACAAAGCCAACGGGCCACACTGTGTAAGAGAGAGGACAAGCAGGATGCATTCCTCACTCTGCTGTCTACTGACATAGGTAAAACCTTCAAAGAACCACTTCTTTTCAGGTGTCAATCACATGAAGATGGAGGAGGACTGCAAGAGGAGAATGGTGAGCTCCGGCAGTGAAGATCAACAAACCAGGTCTGAAATGGCCTTGATCAGCAGGTCCCACCTGCTCGGCCTGGCCTATCTGCCACAACCCAATTGATGGCCATGTAGTTGCCTGGAGCCAACTCCAGCCTCACTTCCTGAGGGCCACAAGAGGTGTCTGGGTCAGCAAGTGCTGCCTGAGAAGGCACTGCTCTGCACTTCGTAGAGGGTAACCTTTTGATTTGCCATCTGCCTGACAGAACTGCAGGAAGGGGCTGGTCCCACGGTTGAAGGCTTTAACCCAACAATCAGGAGATGTGGACAGGCTTCTCACCCTTTAGCCTATGACTTGGACTTGTGTTCAGATTACACACCACTGGTGCTTAAAATGCTGGGCTGACCTCTTCCTGTTTACTGTTTGAAGTGTCTCCAGCTTCCAGCCCTTCAAAGGGTGCAAGAATACTATACTGCTGCTCATTAACAGGTTTTTTTGAGTCCAGGGATAGCACGAAAACCCTGAGAGAAGATGTAGGTGCATTTGAGAAGGGCAGATCAGGCAGTGAAATGAGGAGGGATAAAGTGCAGTCTTTATCTTAAAAATCTGCTTTTGCAGAAGAAAATTCAAGAACTGGAGAGTCCTTCAAGAGCTCCAGAAGGTCTTCACCTTAGGGCTTAACAGAATTGACAGTAAGCTGCAACGAACTAATACAGTGTTTAAAAGGACCTTCCTGAAGTGTCAAGCTTGTAATGGAAAACTCTTAGTGTTGTTGTAATCCAACAAGTCCCTGCTACCACATGGATACAGCTCCTACTGAAGAGATGAAAGAAAACAAAACTGCCATGAAGTTTATCTTGAAAGAACGATGTTTGACAAGACTCCATTTAACCAGATGTTGCCAAACACAAAATTCCCAGCACTCTGCTGATGCCACTGAGGATCCTGGTCAGGAGAATATTCACCAGAAAAGAATGTGGAGAGTAACTTTCTCATTTTCATGTTTGTAAACCCAGTAAGATGAGGAAAGCTGGGGTGACTGATCACCAAATTCTGGGGAGGAACTACATACAAAAGCGAGTTAACACTTTAACATGTATTTTACATGGTCTAGTGTGAGGCATCCCTGCCCATGGCAGGGGGGTTGGAACTAGATGATCTTAGGGTCCTTTCTAACCCTAACTATTCTATGCCCTTTCTACGTAATACTCTTCACTAAGCGGAAATACTAAGCAGGGAAGGAGACTCAGCTTAGGTAACTCAGGATAGCTCCAGTAGATTTCTGGTAGAGCAACTTTGGTTCATCCCTTTTACCGGGCCTCTGACTTCTAGTACTTTGTTAAGCATCATCAGATGAACAGAGAAAGAGTGGCTGCCTGTTGCTTAGCATGGAGGGATCCGGACTCTCACTGAAGGTTATTTGCCTACAATATCCTCAATGGTCCAATTGCATTAGCTTTGCTTTATGAAAATTTCCTTTGAAAAGTGAGTCACTAACCCAGGCGGGAAATTCTTTTGAAATACAAATGAAAGACACATTGAATGCAATTCTCTGGATAATAATAGTTCTTAGAAAACTCCACCTCTTACCTCCTCCTACCCTTGTTTATTCTTTTCCTAAGAAAACTCACTCATCAAATTAGACTGAGCTGATTTCTTTTTATCTGGTTTTGTAGTACAATATTTTTTACAAGTTTTCTAGTAGAAAAAACATAGATATTTGCTGAAGAAAAGAAGTATCAAGAAAAGTAGGTAGTGCTGAAGTTTCTGTTCCTAAGTAGGTTAACAGATTGACAGACAACTTCCTTCTCAACAATTCATTATTTCAGAGCTTATTGTCTTGTTGTTGCTATTTTAAGCAGGATTGTCAGAACTTGCCTGCAAGCACCGAGCGTAAGTCTTCTCTCTAGTATTATACCCCAATAATTGATTTTTAACAACTTGTGGAGGCCTGAGGGAGCTGGGTGAAAAGAGCAACACAAACTGTTAAATATTTCTGTAAAGTCCCAGCAGCTCAAGTAACAGCCCCAGTCCTGCAACTCTCTAACAAGGGGACACCCCTCACTGCACTTCCTGTTTCTACCACAAACCCTTAAGAAAGGGAAATCTTGGAAGATTCTGGGTATTCCTTAACAGGAAGGAAAATGAAAGGCAAAGACATCCCATAGAGGATTTATCAGTGGTGTCATGGGGACTGCCACCTCCTCTGACACTATCGATTACAGTCTGCATCCCCAATGGGACAGAGGGGGCTGGTCACAGACTGGGCTCATCTTCACCCACATGGCATTCATGTCAAGCCCTACCACCCCGCTTTTGGCACCAAAAAACTTGGGCATATGCTCCTGAATGGCATCCACCTGCAGGACAGCAGAGTGCCCCAAAAAAGCAGAGAGAAGAAACCTTTCACCTACTTCACACACAATCAATACACTGGCAAATGATGTTTTGTGACGTTAATTCTGGCATCAACAGCACTTCGGGACCCAAGTCAAGACCAACAAGGTCCAAATTTCTGGGGAACTGAGAAGCCTCCTGAGATAACTGAGGGTCAGAGTCCATCAGGCTTATTTCCATCACCCAAATTAAAGCCCACCCACAGCAGAACAGCCTGCATGATCACCTCTGGAGGGGTGAGCACCTGCGTGTCACCTCAAGCTGTCTTATCAGTGCTTTTTTTAAGAAGCCCAGCAAATGCCGTGTGATCAGATATGGCAGGGGGCAAGGGACCCATCTGGGAAGCCATTAGGACAGCAGGAGCAAACTGGCAATTTCTAGAATGGAGAAAGATTCCCATGCAGCTAGCAGGGAGGTGAAGGACAGAAAGCAGTCCAGTTCAGACTGCTGCTAGTCTTTCCTGCTGTTTTAGTGGCAGCCAAACTGCTAAAAGGAGGTAAAGCAACTCATACCAGACCTTTCTGCTGCTATTTTCTACTGCTTGGTTTAACATATTCTTCACTGAAGCTTCCACAGCAGGATTGTAGGATACACCCCCCAAGTTGCTGTATAAATACAGTATTGTTTAATGAGGCTGCAAGGTCCTTTATTGTATTGGTTACAACCTTTGCAAATTCATTTTTCCGACAAAATCTGCACTGAAGCACCAGTGTGATCTGTTTACCCTTGGCCCATTCAGGATAGTGCAGTGCAACTTCATGGAGCATTAATTTCCTCAAGACATTTTTAATGCCTAGCAGTCCTATTTAAAATGCCCTGGGGAAAAGGAAAAAAAAAAGGCGGGAAGGGAGGGAACGAAAAAAAGAGCCCTCTCAGCAGTCCCAGGGAGAAAACTTGCTCAGCACAGTGCAGAAAATCTTCCCAGGAGGAAACCAGCAGCGAAAGTAGGAGTGCAGCAAATCCTTCCCTAGCTCTGCCCCAGAGCCAGACACATCTGCCTGCCAGTTGCACATCCAGATGGCCTCCCACCCATTTGCTCCCCTTGTGAATGTCCCTCCTGCCATCCACGGTCTCTTGCACACATTCACATACTTTTTTTGGGAAACCACCACCAGTTCCCTATAACCTTCTTGTTTGACTCTTACGGGTTTTCTGCTGCAGCATCTCCACACAATTAGCCAATTATGACAGCTAATTAATCATCAAACCCCAAAAGGCTAACCTCCCACCCTCCTCACTGCCTCATGCTGTGCATTAGCCCTTGCTGAGCAAGCAGCACATGTGGCTGGAGATCCAATGCTCCCCCTGGTCTCAATCGCTGCACCCTTCCACCTCTTGTAAAGGCAGGACTTCACCAAATAACCTTGGTACGGCCAGAGAGGTTCTGCCATAGGGTTTCCCAGGTGAGGTCCTATACACAGTATCCCAGGCAGCCTCCCAAGGAAACTCCTCTCCCCTCTGCACTGTCCCCAGTTTGGGATATGGGGTCAAACAAGAACTGTCCTCTCAAAACCACCCGTACAGCATGACAGGGATTGATATACCCGAGAATCCCAGACCTTCCTTAGAGTAAAGCAAGCAAATTTTGCCAAGAAAGGTTTGGACCAGATGGTCTTTGAGGTCCCTTCCAACCTGGTATTCTGTGATCCTAAAGGAACCACCCACTTCTGCCTGAAAGGTATCTTTCAGAGCTTGGAATTTATCTGGAATAAGGATTGAGGGATAAAATAAAGTTCGCTCTTTTTATCCCTAGCCCACAGCTAAGGCCACCTGCTTCTAAACCGTGTGCTCACATCACATGAACCTCCCAAACGTGCACTCGCTGCTCCCCATGCTGAAGCACAAACTCTCAGTGGAGAATTTCAGCATTACTAGACAAGCCAGATACGTGATTTCACCCAGATGCTCTCCAGGTCATTCAGTTTCCAAATGAAACTCTGTGAAAACATCCTTTTTTTTTTTTTTTTCCAGTTTCTGGGCTCCACAACACATGTCCATGATTTAAGTCTTCCCTCAAACTAGGGACTTCATACAGACGGTTCATTTGATCATGGTTACCCAGTTCTTACTGCAGCATCACCAGGTGGGCCATCTCTAGTTTCAGAGCAGGCCCTCTTTCTCCTCCCTCTCATGGGAGATCTGCATGGAAATTCACAGCATGCTCTTCAGCCCCAGACTGTTCCCCTGCTGTTCTCTAGTGGTCCTGGAAATTAAAGGATAATTTCTCTTTAAAACCCTTTATGCAATGGCTGCTAGAGGTCACCACCAAATGAAGTGGGGCCACGGGCATGAAACACCACCTCAGTTGTCACTCACTGGAGGCAGAACCCATCACCTGCACACGCGAGACACACACACACATAAAGGGAAGACTACGTGAATAGTGTTCCCACAGCTGAGAGTGGGCAGCTATGCAACTGCTCAAATCATTTCACACCTCTATCTCCTCCCACTCTGTCTGCTTCCTCTGCTTGGGCTGTTAGCAGTACGCAGCAGGGGCTCTTGGAGCAGGCTGCCTGGCCCTCGGTGTCAGGGAAGGCATGGTGTGAGGTTGCTAAAACACACCAGCAGCAGTAACAAGCGGAGCTGGAATCACCTCCGCAAATGAAGGGTGAGGAAGGGTGCTTTGTGCCCTGGAAGTGGGTGAGGGAGGGAAGAGGACAGGACACTGCTAGTAGGCTCCTAAGCACATCAATGTGCTTTCATCATTCAGCAGTTTGCTACTGTCCCATACCCAAATTCTGGTAAGTGCCAAACACCTCTGAGGTCAAGCAGACCTATTTACGTGAAGCCAACCACAACATACTCAGCTGATGAGGGAATAAACAGAAGTTAGTCTTTGCCTCTATAAACAAAGATAGTGCTGGGGAAATGCGAGTCATTTGAAAGGATCAAGGGGCAATTAATTGGGTCACAACGGTTGCAATATATGTACTTATCTTAAATCCCTACCTCATGCCCTCTGTCTTGCACAGGACATGATTCACTGTCTGCTTCTGAGAATGACCCAGACTCATCGCTGGAGTTTGTTCCATAGGATGGCTCACATTTAATCTGGGCTCGGACTGGGTTGTACAATCCATCCCCCACCACACCGGGCTCCTGGTGCTCGGGCGCCAGGAATCGGGGGCCTTGGGAGCAAGGGGAAGAGGAGAGCTCGCAAAGACGCAGGCTGCAGGGAGAGCCGCCACTGCCGTCCTCTGCGTACGAGTAGGAAGAGCATGAGCTGGAGGTCCTGGTTCTTGTTTCCAAAGGAGGCGAGCGAGGGCAAACTTTAATTGGCACCGGACAGCTGGTGTTTGGCCGCATCCTTCCCGGCAAGTGATCAGCTGTCAGTCCGCTGTGCGAATAGGTCTGAGAGCTGGGGAGAGACTGGCTACTGCCAGCCCACAGACCCTTTGGCACAGTCTCAGTGAGGTCTTTGTCCAAGCTGCTCACACCAGAATATGAATGCACCGAAGTGTTTACTTGGTCACAAGCATTTGAAGAGAATATAACACTCCTCCTGTCCAGTTCCCCTTCTTGCTTACAGAGAGTTTCAAAACCGGGCCCCCTGAGTGGCGATCCCACTGTGAAGTTGGAAGCATCCTTCTGCATGGCATGGGACTGTCCATAATTCCCTGTGAAAGGGACGTAATCAGTTTTGTGGTCACCCTGAGATGTCCCTTTTTCAAAAGGGCACGCTGGACTCCTGCCAAAGTGCTGTTGGGAAGTGCTGGGGAAGCCAACCAAATCTATGCTTTTTGTTCTATTGAAGAAAGACCGCAAGCAAGGAGAGGACCCACTTTTCGGCCTGTCAACGCAAGTGGGGCTTGGCTGTTTCCTGTCCATTTCAACATCCCCTTCTTTATCCCTGATGTCAGGTTCATCTCCAGACAGGCAAAGTGTGATGCTTTCTTCATCGTTCTCTTCATTCTGAGGCTCGCTTTTTATCTGCCCCATAGCAAGTCCTGATTTGAGGCCATTTCCAGAGCTCTCTTCACTGAATGTGCTTGCAAAACCTGAGGTACTGATGTGTGATGTGTTGTAGACATTCTTGGTACAAGCAAGCTGGTATTTCTTGTATCTGGGGTACCGTGTTACTGCATCTTTGTCCAAATTGTCCTTGCTATCTCTCAGCATGTCAGAGTCAGGCAGCATCCCTTCGCCTTTGTCTGCTCCAGCAACAGTGGTTTCAAAATTGAAGGGCTCTTGGTGCATCCTCTCTCTGGGGCAAGATATTTTTGATGTCTCCGATTCCATCGTCTCCTCCTCATCTCCATCCGAGTTCTCCTCATCGTGCATGCGCTGACAGGTGGTATCTTTTTTGCACAGGAACAGGCCATCTTCGTTGTTCAGCAGTTGCGTCTGAAGGAAGCTGAAGCAGGAGTCCTCCAGGTTGTGCATGCGCAGGAATTCAGCGCAGTGGATGACCTCCTGGATGTTTTCTCTGCTGAGTAACAGCTTAGCAGTGTAGGCAAACTGTAACAATGGACCAAATCCCCTGACAGTGACCTGCAAAAAAACAGAGAGGGAGATTGCCAGTGTTACTATCAGCTCTTGCTATCATCCCAAATCCTTCATCGCATAGTTATCCTATCACACCAGCAGTGATGCTACATCCGGTAACTAGCACTGCTCTCTTTATGTTGCTCCTGTACACCATTACAGGTTGAGCTGAGCACTGTTTTTCCCAAATATCTTGAGGACCTATGAACTAAGCTTCTTCTCTAATGAAAGGCTGGAAAAAACCAGACTGGTGTGGACACTGCTAATTCTTATACGGATCTTATATTAACTGTGATGCAGCACACTAACACGAAGATACCAATTAAATTTTGATTTTTTTTTTTAAATTTTATTCTTTGATTCTTTTTGCTGAAAAAATAATAGGTAAGTACTGACTGCACACTTCTTTTTTCCATCCCATGGAGATTATTCTCATACTGTTCCTGATTTTAGTGAGTCTAAGGTACAGCTAACAGGAAACAAATCCACATTCATAGTTCAAATGATACATATTGGTCCGAGTCTCAGCCCAGTACTTAATTTTTCACCATTTTCTTTGTAGAAAACATTAACAAATGTTTCCAGGACAGTGATCTCCAACCAACTGTTCCAGGTCTGAGTTACACACCACTACTTGTCCTTTTTTCAAATCATGTCATCTACACTTTACGTTCATGTATCATATAATAAAATATACACACTTCCCCCCCTCAATTTTTTACAGCGATATCTTCACATGTAACTATCAAATAACTTGCCAAGCCACATGGTAAACTATAGATATAGTCTATTTTTTGACAAAAATGCACTGGCATTAACTTTTATTGCATTTTTTCCCTCAATGGGCAGGAAGAAAAGGCACTGGAAAAACTCTGTTCTTCATGAAACAGGCAGAGGCTGCTTCAAACCCTGGGCTCACCATCAAGGATAAAGGTTTTCCCACAGGAAGGAGATTCAGTGGTTTGGCCACTAAGTTGAGAGACCATAACTCTATTTCCCATTGCACTGAGCACCTTCTACGTGACCCTGACAAAACATTTCAGTCTTGATTCACGAAGATGCCTTCTTACCTTGCTCGCAAGTGGTGTTCACAAATCTGAGTCCCCTGTGCTTTGCATACAAAGGAAAGGCATTTAGAAGGGATTCAGAGCAGCCAAATGCCTTCATGCCTATCTGAGGTTGGGATGCAACCTCCATCTGGCTGCAGGTGTCTCTGGTAGGTGTGCCCAGCTCAGTTTCTTCTTCTAAAACCAACAAGAAGCAGCAGCACTGCTATCCTCTTTTTGTAAAATGGCCTAAAGATCAGAAGAGGGACATAGGAAGTAGGAGCCCAGGCTCCTCTCCCAGGGATTCAAATTCACATTTCCCAGCTCCTCAGAAGGATATCCTATCAAGTAGGAATGGGATACTCTAAAGGTGAGCTGCTTTTCCCTGTCCTTCCAGTTGAATTCACGCCACTGTGCAAGAAGCTGCTCAAGAGGTCAGTGAGACATCAGGACACGAATTTGTGACGGTCTTATTTGTGATTAGCATAAATCTGAGTGAATGATTTAGTTCATCCCAATTAAAAGCCTACAAATTGCCTACATTGCCTCAGGACCAACGGAAGAGCTCACAGATTTTTATAGAAAATCCTGACTTCCAGAAAAAAAGCCTTTTTTATTCATAGATCTGTACTTGTGATGCTGTATTACGAAGACACGACAAGCAGCACAGACTCTGATGGAGAGAACAATATTTTAAAACACCTCTACAATTGCTCCCAGTAGCTTTTCCATACATAATATTACCACCATATCTGCTATTTTAAGAAACAGTGCATTTTCATGCAGATACTTACACACTTGCACATCCTTTTACAATACGCCTCTGGTACAGAATTGCCTGGATTTACAGCTGGCTATTAAACCGATCTCTGCTTTATCAGTGTTACACTTTCTGCCTATTTGTTAGATTATCAGCTCACTATAAAGGCCTATCTGCATTTTATCTATGCAGCATGATTAACAAAATTGCTTGGGAACTTAATGAGCTACTTGCAGGCCGATGCTTCTCTTTGATAAGACCTTCAGTGTGGGGGCTTACATATTCGTACACATCTTGCAAGCTCCACAGCAGCACAGTCTGTAGGAGAAGCCATAAATACTGTCTGGGGTTTCTGGGTTCCTTTTGATGAGGAGGGAGTCTGGAGCACCAACCCAGCTCCCCTGGCAGTTGTGTCACTCGGCCACTAGGTGGAACGACTGGAAAGCAAATGACAATCATTTGCTGTGCTGGGCCAGGGTTTCACCGGCCAGCCTGCGGCCCCAGCGCAGGCACTCTGCAGAGCCCCGGGCTGACTCAGACCACCCCACAGCACGGCTGTCTCCCACACTGACTCAGGTTTTTGCTCCCAATAAATCACCATGATAACAGCAGCAAGACAGCTGTTACAGCTGTTCTGCACCGGAGGTACTGGAAACAGAGCCTGAGACTACACCATAGGTTCCCAGCGATGCCCGGCAGATACCTCAAATGAAGGATGATGAAAATGTTGGTGATGAATTTAACCTTATAAGATCTTACCCAGTGACACAACTTTCCTCACTCTCAGGATCTTCAGATCCAAAGGGGGAAAGTTTCTTTTCAAGCACCCGGTGCTTGTCATTGCCCTCAGGGGGGAATCTCTCAAGTGCCACTGCTTGAAACTGCGCAAACAATAACTTTGGAAACAAACAGATGCAAAGCTTGCTGCCAAGTGCGAAAACCAGCCCAAGCTCTGCTGCCTGAAGCTGTCTAAATATTGATTCGGTTCCCGGGGCAGGTCCCCTGCCTCAGCCCCACCAGCTTTGGGACCGCCCACATCTGATGCGTTCTGGCAGGATGGCTGGAATCAAGGCGCTGGAGCGTGGCTATGAGCACCACACACTGGGAAAGAAAAGGCTTCGGAGCGCGTGTATTACCATCACACATGCATTACTGTAGGGAGAGGTAAGAACAGACTTTAAAAATGATTTGACCTGACTGATGCATCCCAGTGAAAACAGTTACTGAAACCAAGTTGATCTGTGTTTGCAGAAGGAAACAGATCATTTCTCTGATACAACAGTCTCCATTTGCCGTGAGAGGGACCTTTGCTGGATGAGTAAAGCACATGCCAGCAACAATCTCAGTTTATTTCCCCCACACTACTGTAAATAAGATGCCATATGTCCAAGATTTGTTTGCTTTTAAATGTTATTTTCCATGTAAATTAATGTTTAAGTATGCAGGTCTATTTGTGGGAATCTCCACCAGGCTCCTTGTCCAAGCCCATATGCCAAGTCACTGCTTCCCTGCCCTCCAATCATTTGCTTTATGTCAATTTCTATCCATTTCTGTTGTGTAAATGGGTACAAGAAATTGGGGCATAGTAAAAGTAAAACATACATAAAAACAACAATGCACACACAGACAAGAAAAGCGAAACAGAGACTCTCAGAGGCTTGCCTTCCCTTGTCTTTAAAGGCAGGCTAGGAGAGGACTCCTCTTGTGTACATGAAACATGCCGAACACCCTGCCAAGTCTAAGGATGAATCACTTTGTCTTGCTCCTGTCCCCAGCTGGTCTTGTATGTGTTAAACCCCATCTGCACAGCAGTGCACAGAGGACATGGGTACTGCAGCCCTACCTAAGCCATCCGGCACCTCTTCTTGCTCTACAGCAATCCCAGAGATCAAGCACCAGGGATATACGTGCAGCTGGGCTGCGACAGGAACACCATGCTCAGCATGTGCTACGGAGGTCTACGTCAATTCAGCATTGTAGTTATAACAAACCTGACCACTGCTAAGGTGAAAGAAAGTTCTCCAGCCCTTTATGAGCCGCGCTTATCTTTCAGATTGAGCTCGCCGAGCCGGGGGATGTGTTTCGTATGTCCATGCCCTCATGAGTTTATGACACTGAGGAATGGGCTGGAAATAATGCAATGATATAATCACCATCAAGAGAGTTGTTAATCAGCGTTAGCCATATTGAATTTACCAGCAAAATACAGACAGCAGCCCTGCAGAAAACAAGCATGCAAAACTTATTTTAATTCAGTCCAACACTGCTTTTCTCCTTACAGAGTCCTGTGGAGTGCAATGCTCTGGTTAGTTTTAATTGATTTAAGACACCAGACATTCACTACTACTTCCTCTGGGAGATCACTGCCAGACTCTGCTTACAACCTCCCTATGAGGAAGTCTTCCTTCCCGTATTTTCCTCCATCATCTGTCATTACATTTTCTCAATGCGTTCCGGGTAATGCTCCTTCTTTTTGAAGAAATATTTGCATTGTTATACTCTCTGCCTTCCCTTCTTCTTTGGTTGGTATTATATCATTGACAAAAACCTGGCTAACTCAAGGAAAACAATATTGATCACTGTCAGATTGGAGAATAAGAAGCTGAGACGAGAGTCAGCAACAAGAAATGCTAGTAAAGAAGGCAGCATTACAGATGCAAATACAGAACACTTTTAGCACAGCATTTTTCTAAAACTGGGCATGAGCTATTCTAAAATTAGGAGGAGGGTTACCTCACTTTCATGTCAGGAACATCGTATTTTCGTATGGGACTTCTATGGCAGAAATTCTATTTTAAAGCCAGTTGTACACACACCCACAGGCACCACAGGAGACACAGCACTGTGGGTGAACTCCCTCTGGCTCCCTACTGTACGGAGTCTCCTCCATGACAGCCGATCAAGCGTGGAAGCCTCTGTGTTGGCTGCGTTGCCCACACACGGGATGTGGCCTCCGAGCACTTGCAGAGGTCTGACATTTCTGAGGATAGGCTGGACTTGCTGTGCGCTGCAGAGTTCATCAGTGCTTGCTCATTAGCTGCTGCCCAGACTTCCAGATGTCTCAAAATCCCAGACAAGTAGACAAAATCCTCCAGTTCTGCACAGACAGTATTTCTTAGAGGGGGAAAAAAAGGTTATTTCCAAGGGAAACATAGATGTCTGGTAACCCTGCTCTGAATGGCATCCGTATGAAAAGCTGCATCTGGAATGGGGAAGGTCAACCCCTGCAAAATGCCAGCAAGTCTGAGTTCAATTTAAAGAGGGGAAAAGTGATTAAGGGCAAGGAAAGATCACTGCAAACATGTAGGAATGTAAAACTTGGCAAGGCAGTATCTAAAATGGAGCAAGAGAATGTTTACAGTAATCTGATGCATACGATCATCAAGAACAGAGAAGAACTGTCTAGTTTGCTATGGGGTGCTACTGCCAATTGCAGAGAAGAAACTTAAGAATGAAAATGTAGGGATTTTCTTTTGATTCTTAAACTAACAGTTCAGTGAGATCTTGGAAGGTTTTCCAAGGAAGATGATGGGATACTTTATGTATGAATACTGCAAGGCAAACCTAACAAAGCACAACCTTGTTCTGGCAAGGTGGGCTTTAATTTGGTAGACTTTTCCAGGCCTAATTTCCATGTTAATGAGAGCATAATGCTGATGATCTTCTAGAAAACAGCATCAAAGTGTATTGTTTCAAATAAAGCATACTTAGGGCATATTCAAAGAACAAGCTCTTTGGTGGTGGTGTGAGAGAGCAGGGGCCCCTCCTCCCCTCAATCAATGAGATCTGCAGAACATTAGTTGCTAAATCCTACCAAATAGCAGGTAAATTAGACCTGCAGACCCACTGAGAATGCAGAAGTCCTGACAGAGCAGCACAGGCCAAGTTTATCTTTATGCATTGGAGTAGTCTTGTTGAAATCAATAGGAGCAATGATGGGTCTTCTGTGAAGCATGCAAACTGCTTGTAGGATTATGGATTATATTTTTAGTATTTTGATTTTCAGGTTAAATTCATCACCAGGCACCTAAAAACAGTTGGAAAGCCTTCATCTCTAATCTCCAAACATCAATTTAATTACTGGGCCATTTTGTGGGGAAGGAAGAAAGGAAAATTGAATCAAACCTTACATGCTGAATATCAAATCCCAAACTAAATATTAATTTAGAACAACTGGATAGAAATAGACAAGTAATGTGACCGTTTCTTGCAGAACTCAAAATCAATCTGTTACTCGCATATTGTTTTGCAGTGGGCCTACTGTGGTACTCGCTTTGTTAACCTTTCAGTGCCGCTATTGCAGTCTAAAGGCGTGTGTGGAGACCTTCCAAATCCATCTCAGCCCTGAAGTTTGTCTAATAAACACAAGGATATATCAAACAAACTACCAACTTCTCACTCGGCCAGCATGTTCCTAACAGTACAACTTATATAATCAAACACATGCTGGAAATAGGAGATAAGATTAGTGACAGTTAACTGCTGCTATTTTTTTCCACAGCCTGAAGAAGGTCTCTGGGATTAAATATTAACTCTAATCTTATTTGCTAAAATTAGCACACACTGGATTCTTTTTCTTTTACAGCCAATTGCAAGTATAGCGCAGAAGTTATTTTCAGAGTGTAATCTGATAACCAAAATCAGTCACCAAAGCTGTTATTCCATTAAGAGTTAAGAGACTTCCTGGCTATTTACTTAGTTATTTTCACTTGGGATGCTGGAGCCTGGCAGACCCTGTTTTTCAAGCTTGAAGTTATTTGGTTTTGGAAAACTCGCTGAAATTTTAAATATATTACTAGGCTCAAACAGGTCAGTCACATGTGCAAAATCCGTGGTGCTAGACATCATGGTCTTTTCCCCACATTTGCACAAAGTAAGCCTGCACATAGTCAGGAATTATTTTGTAACCATGATCCTTTTATATAAGGTGAGAACATGCAGGAGGCAGGAAAAAGTCAGAAAAAGATATAATAAACAGAAGAGTACTCTTGTAAGCCAATGCCATGCCAGTATTTTACTGCATTTTCCCCTCTTTAATTGGAATGTTCTCTCACCAGCAGCTTATGGATGTATTTCCCTTATCCGCTCATAAAGCCGTGGAGCTCCTAAAATGAGTAATCACTCTTTAAAATCCAACTTGGGTGAGAAGTATCAGATGCAGGTATTTGTACTGTCTGAGCTTTTAACGAGGCAGGAATCTGCAAGTTGCTGATGGGGAAGACTGATGAAGAGAGGCCTTTGTTTTCATTCTAAAGCCACTTTTTAATTAAGCAGATACCCTGATGGCCCCAGCTTAACATTTTGCCACTTTGGGTAGTACGTACATACTTGGACAGAAAAGAGACCCAAAGTCCAAGTGACCCAAAGTCTGACATCTCCTGCATCACACTGCATCACATGACACCACGCTGCAGGAGTGGGAAGCCACTGCACCGCCACCATGACAGACACCCCTGGGCACGAATGCATGTCAGGGGATGGAAGAACCCAGGCATGCAGCTCCTTTCCTTGAGAGGTTGTTTTACCTACTTTATTTTTTAATTTCTTTAGAAAAAAGTCCCACTGAAAAAGCTGCCACCTGCAAAGCCACACCAAGGGGCATCCTGGTATCTTCCCAGTGTGTTCTTCACAAGTCTCTTGAGGTGTCAGGCTGAAAGCTCCAAGGAGATGCTTAAAAACCTTTAGCAGCACTTTTATGAAAGATGCCACATTGGAAATGCTAGTCCATCTTCCAATTCTGTGCCCAGTCCCCACACAGATGCCCCCTTCAGCTTTCCCCCTTTAAAGTCCCAACTTTTGGCCAGACGACGAATTTACACTGGAAGCCCTGTGAGAGTATTTACATATCCAAGGAGGAAAGCAAATTACTTCTCACTGTCCTCTCCAGCCTAACAAACACATCCAGGAGCAGCACTTCAAAGGCTCTCCTCCCTCCCCACTTGAAAGGAAGGAAAAGGCCTATATTTCTCAGGGCCCACCCATGAAGCATCATGATGTTCCTGGTGTGATGGGGAGGGAGGAGAGGTTATTCATGCTGGACTCACCTTGAGGATGGGGAGCAGCAATTGCAAACTGTGTCCATCACCCCATGAGAAGTGCGTCAGTGCTGACGGTGGGGCAAGTGGCTTGGAATTGATTGCTAAACGTAAAGATGGCGTAAGCAGCCAGCAGATCGATGCCCGTATTATCGGTTATGTCAGCGTTTGACTGCATGTGATTTACGGGTGGAGCGCAAATGTTAAGGCACCCATATACTTGGGGTTTTCTGAACCAGACTCACTGTGGTAACAGCCCCAGCTAAACACCAGTTTATTAAACCATGAAGGGTATACTGCCTGTAATACTATGCATCAAACCAGCGGAATGACAGCTGAAGTACTCCTGTCTGGAGAAAATATCTTAATGAACTTGAGCAGAACACTTTTTTCTTAACTAATTACACAGTTTGTGGTATGTTGTCAATGTTGGAGGCTGCCCAGGGCAGCTGAAGAACAGAAAATTCAAAGTTATGGCCAAGAGAGTATCTGCTGGCAAGAATAGGTGAAAAAATTGGAGAAGAACTTTAAAGCTGATGAGGTCAGACTCTGGGTGGAGGTGTTAGAAATAGAATTAGAGATGAGGATGTTGCAAATAACCTTTTCTCTGAAGGAACCACTTGGCTATGATACGATTGAATCAACAAAGAACACATAAAAACCAGTGGCACTAATTAGCAGTTTAAACACTCAGGCATGAACTGGAAGATAAAGCAAAGGGAAATACTGCTGTGATGTCTGGCAGTTTGCAATGCATTTGTTATACCAATGCAACTTGCACCTTAAGAAACCTGAAATGCAGTAACGAGGGATGACACAGGAGTGTGGCTCAGCAGAAACGCTACCTTCTCTCCTTGGGTGCCCGCACAAGCCATGCTCAAACCATCAAGGAAGAAACGGACAGAAATGAACAGATTTTAACCCAAGAGCATCATCAAAATTGAAATGCAACTAAAATTTAAAATTAAAATCAGTCCCGTATTTTTGCAAAAGGGAAACGAAACTGACCCGCAGATTAAAAAAGAAAAAAATTAAAAAAGAAAAAGTGTTGAGCAGTGAGGAGGGGGGAGGAGGAAGTGGGAAAGCTTTCACAGAATATAAATTGTGAGAGAAGAGTCTGTGAAAGATCTGTTTAGGTGCATATCATAAGCCAAAGTGGGGAGAAAAAGGGAAAACAAAAAGCAGTTTAAGAACTTCTCAAAGGAAGAAAGAAACTCTAGAAGCCTCCAAGTTACATTAGCAAATATCAAATAGGCAGAAAATTAATATGCGTGTAGAAATGTGCTAATTCAGAGGGTGCTTTGGGGAGTGGTTCAGAGTTTCTGAAGCTGCAATTAATACACAAGCAAACACAACAATACAGAAAAATTACAACGACTGTAAATTACACCAATACTCCTCTTTGCAGCGTATGGCAGAATCCATTTATGTGAAGAAACTATGTAATACAGTGTATTAAATACACAGTGCATTAAAGACACTGTAATTACTTTATAAAAACAAGGAATACTTCACAGCAAGACATCTCACTACAAGCCCTAGTATTATACTTCGCGTAGTGTAGGAAAGAAAGAAGCAGGCTCTGTCAGATATGATTTAGGAAAACACAAGGCTGCACTCTGAGGAAGAGAACTAAATCAGAAGACAAAGGAGCTGGAGAAGAAGCAGGCTCAGGAGATGATGCTGACTAACATCTGATGCAGCTCATAGATGCTCTGCTGTGGGTTCCACAGGGCTGATGATGCCAGTGCTTCCAGCACTACCTGTGACCATGTACCACCATGGCACAGCATATAAAATCACTGGCATCCTTAGGCCAAGGTAGCAGAGAGCACAGACCAGCAAATACTGGAACATTCAAAATCTAGAGATGCTTCTGCTGGGCTGTGGAAGGAACTGAATGGCAAAGGCTTTACTATTGCACTTCAAAAGGTAACCAGGCAATTACAGTTATTAACTGGTAGGCTGAAACCCTGTATAAATAACCTGGCTTCCTGCAGGCATCGTATTTTTAAAACAAAACCTGCCAAATACTGCGTATGTTCCAGTTTTCCTTCCCCTCCTCCCCTGCCTTGCCTTTTAATTTCTGGTATTTGGACATGCAATTTTTCTGCATTCATCTTTGTTTTGTTCTTGCATGGCTACTAGCAGATCTGAGGATTATGGTGGCTTTCGTTCCACTGCTTGATGTTCACATTTCATCAATGATGTCCACTCAGCTCAGCAAAGCATGTTTGCAAGGAGTACCAGCCACTGCTGAGCTGCCAAAGTTCGTCCCCTCCCATCCTCCATGAGGAGCAGTTAATTCCTCCTGTGGTGGCCCAAAAGGTTAGCTAGCCTCCATAAATCCCACCAGAAAAAATCAGAGGTATTTGCTTTCTTGCTGAGATTACATGTCTGCTGCGAGAAAAGGCAAATGGCTCTTTCAGTCCCTAAAGAAGCACAGGCTCAGCAGGAGTGCCCCGCAGCAAAGTGATCATAGGACGGGAAGGACGGGCAACGGCATTCCAGCCACAACCCTGAGCCCAGCTCCGCACTGTTCCCAAGGAATTGACTTTCTCCTTTCTGATCTATACATGAGATTAAGATCTAACCAGAAAGTGAGGGGTAGAAAATGCCATCTATGCTAGAAGCCTTAGAAATACTCTTCATGTAGAAAAATGATGGCATTTCCAGCTTGACATGTGACTTCCCAGGAGGGTGGAAGTTGGGACTTTACAGCTATTTGTGTGTGTGTGTTTCTACATATGCTCACGTGCACCCACGCATGCTAGTGTGAGAAAGAGACTAGAGAACGTGAATGTGTGTGAAAGGGGCTGAATTAGCCCCATCTGCTCCGAGAAGATCATCTTCTCCTTATATTTCTGTTACCGTCATATCATTGCCACACTAGAGTGCTTCTAAAAGGCTACAGCTCTGGCAGCCAGCATCATTACAGCTGCTCAGATTATTAAAAGTATAAACAAAGTCTCAGAGACACTACTAAGAAAATACTAACTACAATTATCGCTGTCTGATAAAATAATGAACAGTGAAGTGTTATTCTGCTGCCTCAGTCACCAGCACGCATTTATGTGCGCCTTGAGTAATGAAAACCAGTTTATTTGCATACTGAATCATCCTGGAATTGGCTTTTGCTATTTTATTTTGTTTCTCTTTCTACGGGTCAAGAAGGCTGAAACTCTGTGTTTGCAGAATTCAGTGTACCCCACCTCCTTTTCTGCCCTATGTAATCCCATTAATACCAAGTAAGCAGAAAGCCATGCCTGTAGCCATGCACACGTCTTGTCAGAGGAGGGAGAGGGCGCAGTGTGCAAGCTACCAGCAGCAACTCTAAAACCTCCTGATGTACTTTTATTCTTGGACCTTGCTGCTTTTTCTCCCTAGATGAGAAGCAAGGGCCCTCACGATGTCAATGCCGTGTTTGCCGTGTGGATCCTCCTTGCCTTCGCCTCTTCTGTTGGCCTGCACTGCTTTGGCTTTGTGAGCTTTTTTTTCCTCACATTCCCCAGTGACACTGGGGAGTACTGCCTCTTCTTGACAGCAGTGGGGAACTGGGCTTGGTTTCTGATTAACAGAAGTTATGAATTCCCTGCAAGCACCAGGAGAAAAAGTTCTTAACTGAGTTCCTGGTGCTGATGGTGGCTGACACTGCCCGAACACAACTTCTGCAAAAGAGGCATTTTCTCTGCCAGGACCTGTGGGAAGCTGATGACTTGGGGTGACAGCACGGTGACACAGGTAGCTGTGGAACACTATCAAGCTGGATACCTAAGCTGGGCTGTTTCTGCTGGAGCACACAAGGCTGGCCGAGAGTGACAGCGTCTGTCAGGCTCCTGGGGAAAGGGCCGCATCACAGACAGGTACGAAGGAAAATTAGAAAGATGACAGAGAGGGGCAGTAGCAACTAAATGCAGCCAGAAAGGAAGGCAAAAATACAATGCTGAGTGAGAGAAAAGGGAAACAGCTTCCCTCAATCAAAATCCCTGCACCGTACCTTTGGAGTTTTTATCCCACTGCCCTTTCTCTGTGCCTGTTTCCATCACTTCTTCAGCATCTCATGCTCCCCTGCCTGGTCTCTTTTCCTCATCTACAAGCCTTTTGTTCCACCAACCCCCACTTCTGCACTGACTGCCAGCTCTGAGCAGCCAGCCACCTTCTGATTTGCACACCCCAGGGCTCTCGCTGCCTGCACTGTTATGGCAGTGATGGTGGACGAAAAGTGGTGTGCAGAGACCACAGAAAACACCATCTTGAAGCGCTCCCATCTGCCAGCTGTGAGGGAAGGACAGCTCAGAGGAGGCAATCTTCTCCCTCGATACAAATCACTGCTAGGATGAACCTCCGCTCCTGGGAGGCAGAGAGTCAAGCTGCAGCCTTCCTCTCTATTTTCCCTTCAGCATTCTCCCTCCTCATTCTCCGCAGTTGGCCTCTTCTGGCCACTAAAGCAGGTTAGACGTGGCGTGCCCTGAATAAATGACCTACATTAATTTTTCCTCTTTAATTAAAGAGTTATGTGAAACCATTTATGAGAACTTCTTTGCTATGGGAAAAAAAAAACCAATGTATTGTTCCAGACACATTCACAAAGACAAACATGATATTCCCAAATGAATTTTGTTCCCTAAAAAGCCTTTATGGAAGGCAAAACACAAAGAATGGTAAAGGATTCTCTGAAGAAGTTCATTTTAAACCAGTGTACCATGTACAAATGCTGTCTTACAAATAGGATTATTTAATTTAAACCTTAGATCTGTCAAGTTCCATTACTTCAAATGGAGCCTGTCGTTTCTTGACTTCATTATAAATCAGGATTATATTACAATTTACATTAGGTAAAGTCACTGCTTCGATAGGAGGCAGTGAAAAAAAATTACGCAGCAGTCAGGAAATAGAGCAAAGTCACTGCACTGTTCTTGAAAGGCAAAAAGTCATCTTGCTAAATGAGGGTCTGAGCTGTCCTGTACCAAGACTGTTCCTAATAAATAAAAGACCTCTGGGAAAAGTGCTGAGCATACGCTGGATCTATTTTCAGCTAGCATCAGCAGCTGCTGCCCCTGGGATCACATCTTTGCTCATACCCTACACCATATGTAATCACTCCAGTGCTGCAACCAGTAAGATAATGAAAGAGCATGGCATAAATCTATACTTGAGTGGAATGCTAAATGAGAAAAATAATACAAAAAAGGGGGAAATAAACCACATTTTCAAGTCATTAGGAAGAAAGACTTTGACATATGAAGTGTTGCAACCATTAATAGCACTTATCATATACAGAGGAGACAAAGAGACAAATTAATCAAACTGACAGAACTGGGACATTTTATGCTAATGCTGGCTCCTGGGTTTTCGTTTGTATTCCTCTGTGTCTGGAAAACTGATACCATTACAGGGCAGGAAATTGCATGAATAACATGCAACAGATCATAAAAATTCACACACCAAGTGCAGAAACACTGCCAAAAGCACTGTAAAAACAAGGCTAGAGACCTCAACAGAGGAACTACCAACAGCTAATGAATGCAAATCAGACAGGAATATTTCCCATCCATGCATAACAATGAGACATAGGCTGTGACTCCGCAGTCTCCAATAGTGTAGGTAAAATAAAGCCTGAAGAGCGAACACACAGATAGCTGGGGCGAACTGCTGGCCAAGCCAGGGTCTGTGTTTGCAGTATTGCAGCCAGCAGTTTAAAACCACTGGGGAAATGCCATAGCCAAGTGTTGCCTCCGTCTAAACGTACCGCTATGTTAGATTTAATTTAATGAATCAGGTAGAAGAGAGAGGGGGAAGAGGATGAAAGAGGAAATAAACCAGCCATGAAACAACACATAATCACACAAAACAAAACTCCACAGCACGCAGTAACAACCCTCACAGATAAAGACATTTAAAACATAATTCATTTGTGAAATACATAACGTGCTTGCTGTCCAAAGCCACGGCCATGTTGTAAGGGGCAGGAAATGGCAAGAACTACAGGAATGCTGGGCAGGGCATGGTGTAACACAGGATCGTGCTAAGGTTTCTTCATTTGCTGCGAAGGCTTCTCAAGGACCTTTAAAGAAACCTTGGCAAAGCAGAGCACTGGCAAAGCGCAGAGAGCTCATCAACCATATAAACATCAAATGACAAATACATTCACTTGATGGGCAGCCACTGCATTTCTCATTGCTCTCCATTTTTAATAAAGTGATGCTTCTGCCTTGTGCAGTAGCTACCATACAAACCTAAGGCAAGGACTAACTCTGGGAGGTAAAAAGAGTAAAGCTGATACCTTTTGGAGCTGCATCCATTTCAGTTGCTGCTCTCACCTTCCCCAGAATAGAATGATATGCAGCTGACAGGACTAAGCAAGAGCATTTGCATGTCATAACCACATGCATGAAGAGGGTGAGGAAATGCAAGCCTGCCCAGGGGTGGCTGCTTCCCTGAAGAACAAGTACAGATGAAGTCCTTCCCACATTTGCTGCTGTAGGACCTTGTGTTCAGAGGTGGCAGGGCAGAAGTTGTCTCATCTCAGCAGAGATGGGCATGGGGAGCATACCATAGAGAGCCCAGCTTTCCAGTAGACTACTGTGCAGGTTTTACAAAGTTTTGGCCATGTGAATAGGGTTTATCTCCAAACTTCAAAATCTCCTTCTGTTCCTCTGATCACTACTAAAGTCTCAATGGGGTGCTTGGCAGGGTACCAAAACATGGTGTACATACACAAAGACAAGCTGATCCAAAAGCTTTCCAAAGACAACGATGGTGTAACCTTTGTTCTAAGGGGAGAAATAAAACCAGGCATTCATTAGTTCCTGTAAATATACATCCATCTGACAGATGGACAAGGGTTGCAAGCTGCAAATGGAACAACTTGCTCCCTTCCCTTACATAAACAATAATTAAAAAAAACCAGCACAGGCAATGAGTTACAAAAAGGCCTCACAAAAACCTTGGCTTTAAGAAATTTTAATATTGGGAAGGAAATAATTTGGTCAGTGTTGGTTTCTTCTGCTTTTTATAACAGCAAATACACCTCTGAAGTCTCTCAAGAACACATATGACACCTAACCCTTTTTTTACCTCTACCTGCAATCAGAGCAGCTTGGGAAAAGAAAAGCCTACTTAAGAGTAAAACATCCTTTCATGAAAGAGAATATTTTAGAGAGGGCTTTACTACCACCTTACCATTCTACCAAGAGGTACAAAGCACAGTAATGAGGAATGACCATGAATTCTCAGACTCCTTTAGCTATGCAATTCGTCTGCAGAAAACCAGTTTTAGAACCGGACTGTAACCTCACCCAAAAGCATAAATTCCGCAAGAGAAGGATTAGGCTCATCTTTGAAAAGGAAGCAAAACTAAACCAAGCCCGAGGTAGCTCTTACTGGGTGTTCCTCTCAGTCCTCCAACTGCAAGATACATTGAAGACAGGGAAAGAAGAAAAGGAGTTATTGATTGGAAAATTTCTGCCAGTACTGAAACCAACGGTTTCTGCTTTCTGTGAATGCTTTGATGACTTTGTAAATGTGAACAAGCTTCTTCGTAGCATGCCCCAATGCCTATATATGTCATGGACACCTCTTCATTCTTCACTTCTTGGACAATGGTATAGATATTATTTGTCCCTAATGGCTACTGCTTATAAAAATCAGACAAAAGTGACAAGAATAAATGGCTTTTACAAAAGACGGGCAACTCTATTTTTTGAGCCTTGAATTTGACAAATTAATTCAGACATTTAAAACATGGCCTTAGTCTGATGCGTCCAGTCTCTTGAAAACTAACAAGTTCAAGGAATAGACAGAAACTGCTGGATTTGGCTTTATGTCCCGACAAAACCACCATATACAGAAAGCCAACCGTGGGGGAACATGGAAATCTGCAGTCAGGTAAAAATAAGGAGAAAAAAATAGTTCAGTTCAACAGGCAGATGGAATGGTTGGAAACCTGTCCTCTTCTAGGCCAGCTTCCCCTTCCGGAAGCAGAAATGATCACTAGTCCTCTGTGAAAAGCAGAGGGAAGTTGTCAGAATTTGTCTTTCCCCAGCTTTTTCCTGTCTTGAAAGGTTACTGGCTCCTACGCTGTCCTTTGAAAGAAACAGGAAATAACTTGAACTTACTCTGTTTTCACTTGACCAAGAATCGCCTGACAAGGAAATTTTCTCTGAAGGCTGCCTGTGTATCTGGGGAGAGGAGCGGCTAGGCATGTTGTACTACTGCTGTGTGGTCAGAGATGGAAAGGTATTTTACTTTCAGAGTTGTTTAAGACTAGTTTCTTACTAGCTGCAGGCCCTTGAAGCAGAGGGCCATGGGTCTGAATTTCAACGGTAAGAAAACCCAACACATTTCACACAAGCAGACGCTTTACACAGCCAAAAACGTAGCCTCAGCCTCTTAGCTGACAGATGAAAATCCTGGACCACTTTATCAAAAGCATTTTCTCCTGGAACTGAGAACTGTAGTGGTAAAGTTTGAATGGATTTTTTTTTTTCCTTTAGATCTACTTTTTCTACCTTCAAACACTATCACAGATTGCAACCCCACCCATCTTGGGAACATAAAGATGTGTATGCACAGACTAGAGAATTTGGTCTTATCACAAGCAGATTTCAAGTAGAGCATTACCACGTGTTTGATGCACAATACACTGGATGCCCACATATCTTTAAAATATTAGCACTCTTCAAGTCCCTTTCTGGGTCAATTCTTTTATTTGGATGGTCTCCCTTCTATTTTACTATCCCCATAGACCCACCTCAGCTCTGGCTTCAGGAAGTATATCTGACACTGCAGCAGCGGAAGGGAGCACTGAGAATACAGCAGCAGCAGCACCACCACCACCACTGAATCCATCCTGGGTCACACCTGTGAAATCTCTCTGCAGTCCTACAATTCCATTTCTCTAAAGGGTTGTTCTGAAATGATGAGCAGCTGCTGCAGAGAATGATGTGGACCAGGTGCAAAAGATACCTAACTAAACACGGTTGCTTTAACACCAAAACCAAGATGCTGGGTTTCGAGGGCCTGAAAACCCACAGCTCCTATCTGCCCAGACTGATTAACTCTCTCTGGAAGAGATCATGTCTTGCTAGGTACCTGCTTGCCTACTGTTTGGGAAAAATGGGATGCCCCCAAATTACTATAATATAGGAAAAAGCTTTTACATCTGATTCTAAAGTATCAAGATTATTATTTTTAAATTAAGAATTTATTCTGCAACAGCTCAAAAGTTCCTAATTAAGACCCTCAAAGTGCCCCAGTATCCTGGTGACTGGAAGTCTGCAGCAATTCACAGCCTCCTTCTGATCTGCTTCATGCCTCCACATCTACTTTCCTCTTGGTTGTGGTAGTTTCAGCAGCTGTTATTGATGTCACTGCACAGGACCTCAGAGGTGATGCAGGAAGAATAGGTAGAGGACACAGAGTAGAGCCCATCAGTCACTCAGGACCAACTGACCAGATAAGGCAGCGAGTGGCTCCATTCTACCCCAATTATCTTGAACAATGCTGCAACTAGTCTGAAAATCCCCTCCATGACTCCTGTATGCTTAAGAGATAGAGAGAGAAGAAAATGAGACTCAAACTCTGGCTGAGGAGTGATAAGCTGGGCTGCTCTGGGACTAGCAGCTGTGCCAGATGTGGGTCAGTCTGTTCACCTCTGTGTGAGGTAATGTGAGCCAGAGCATTTAGAGAGGTAAACACAGCTGAGTGGTTCACACAAGGTGATTTAATCATCACTGACCTGATGCACAGACCTGCGCTGTAATTCCCATCTGATGCATCAGCTTCCAACCCAGCATTTGCAGGCAGGTGATAACAATATTTTATTTGTTCACAAGAGACCTCAAAAATCTAGTGCTGAAGGTTTTATGTTACCATTTTTTAACTTCAGCGCTGACACCTCTCAATTCCAGCTGTTTGGTGACACCTTGTTTATGTGTTGGTTTTACTGGAAGTGCTAGTACTGTGATTCTCTGCTGTTCTCAGCCCAGCTATGGCTATTTTAACTGCAGACCCCCAGCTAGCAGCAGTCTCTGGGTCACAGCAAGAAATTCACGGTGCCATATCAATTACAAATTAACCTTCTCTTCTCCACAAAGTCTTGTAAAGCCTCCATTGCTGCCTCTTAAGTGACCCAAAAGACGCATTGTGCAAACATTAAGCAAAAAAACCCCAAACAGCCCTCCCAAAATACAAATTGTAAACTAAAAAAGGATACAACTACTTCTTTGTTCAGGAAACAGGCAGTTACACTTAACCACACACTTTGATGCCATCCGCTCTTAAAAAGTCAGATTAAGCAAAGTGAAGGACAAAAAAGTTTATTTGCAAATCTGATCTATGTTATCCTAGGATCTTAAATTCCACTCAACTACACCTGTACTGACCACCAAACTTCTTTGAGGGGTGTCTAAAGTTCGTCCCTTTCCAAGACCATCTGTCTTACAGTTATGAAACCATGTCCAGTCATACACATCACTGGGCAGTTTGTTGCTAGAACCACATGCCAAATCTTTCAGTGGATTTTAATCTGGCTTCAAAACAACTGCCAGTGGCTCTCATGGTATCCTTCCCCAGTAAATTAAAACATGCTTCCCAGAGATATGCCTGATACTTTCTTTTCATTTAAGTCTTTAAACAACCACACAAGCCTCCTCTCAAGCTCTTTCAGAGAATTTATATCTCATTTTTAAAACAAACCAAGCCTGGGCTAGATGGATCTGTAGTTTGACCAAGTACAGCTGCTCCTATTTATTTATTTTATCAAAGTAAATAAAGTGCCCAAGGACACAGCTTTTAATAGTGTTAGACTGTGCTGGGACTCAGAGGTGTTTGTTGTTGGTCCCCCATCAAAGCGGGACAGATGAAAATTCAGGACTGCACAAAGTCCTGGAATAAACCCGCCAGTTTTCTCTTGAGAGCTTGCACTGAACATGTAAAAGAGAGTAAGTGTACTTGTTCCTCTAAAAAACCCAACAGCCTGCCTGTAAAATTCACAAAGAGCATCTCATTCCCAAATCCTAGTACGATTCAATTGCCTTCTGCTCACCTAAACCCCGTATTTCACTTCCAAATTGAACCATACTTCCTAGCCTTAATGTTTGTTGACTGCTGCGATGCATCATTTGAATACATGCCATATTCTGCCCTGTAACATGCTCAATTTCACTAGTAGCTGAGAAAAACAGTCGATCTGACATTATTCACTGGGGAATCCTTGTCAGACAGTGCTGTATGCAGATAAAACCTTATCTTATTTGGGTCTTGGGAATGCTATCGAAACAAAGCTTGGTACTAGGAATAGAAAGTACCTTACAGGTTGTGGTCTCTGAAGTGGTGAAGCTGAGGCGTGTCCTATCTGGGCCTTATCTGCCTTATCTGTTTATTCAAATGGCAAATGCTCAGCTTGCATTTCTGGACTCTTAAAAGAGCAGATGCTTAGTTTGCTGGCATTAAATAAACTCAAAGCTTTTATAGAGACAGAAAAAGCAAAGGTAAGAGATTCCAAGGGGGAGAGGGGGAAAGGGAGGGGATCTTCCTTCTGCAGGGCCAGAGTACTCACACTGTTGAGGCACAATCGTGGCTCAGCCACCTGGTTCTCCTTCCTGCCCACATATATATTTGAACACAGAAAAAAACTACAACAAACCCAAATTAAAAACTAAACAAAATATACCTCCTGTTACACATCCTTACTGCTTCTGCTCATGCCCTTACTATATTCTACCTCTAGGACTTACTCTTCAGGACACCTTTTACATTTTAGATTGCTTGTCATGTTTGAGAGAGAAAGTTTCCACACTGCATACTGCCTTTTCAATAGCAAGTGCAATCACAGTCAATCAGCCCAATTTAGCACTAACGGCAGGCAGGAGTCTAACAAAGGCAACGAAATTGAGTTCACTTATAGCGGTGGTGAATTTCATTCGGTGCATTCACCTCCGCATCCCCTTCGACAGTACATTTTTATATGCTTACTAGAATAAATAAATAAATAGTACAGCTACCGCCAAAGGGCAGAAGAGGAGTTATTGCAAGGTTTTCTCTCCTTAACATGCATGTATGCATGGCTTTTGGTTTGCTTTTTTAAACCTAGCTCTCCCCACAACACAATAGAGATGTTTTTTGCTTTTCCCCACTGGAAAAGATCAGAGAAGCATCATCAATAGCAAGACAGCCCTCATCAGAAAATAATGGAAGTTACACCACACAGAATGAAAAGTATGCAGCTAGTTTCTTCATCATACTTGAGGCATGAAAAATCAGGCAGTGCCGGAAGCTCTGCAGCGAGGCAGGGACTGGAATTTCATCACATTTTGATGGTCTCATTTCTGTTTTATCGCTCACCTGCTAGAGACAAACTATGTCATTTGTACCTTGTATGGGTCCACATAAGCAACTCACATTAAGCAACGTCCATTTCTGTCTCGTGGTTTCTCCTGAATTAGTATCATGTCATGTAAGACCTCAAAAAAGTACCCAAATGCTCAGCTTTACTATCACTATAGATCTGCAGCCTCTAGTCATCCTTCTGAACAGTAAGTGTCAGCATTGTGAATCAGCATGAAAAATAACACATTCCTTAAGAGGAGTTTAGGAAACCAAAGACCTAACTTCCATGTGTGTGGACTCGCTGAAGGCATTGCTGAGGCAAGGTTGAAGTGGAAATGAATTTGAAGCCAGACTTTAGTGGAAGCCTGACAGATACAAACTCTTGCCACTACAAAAAGCTCCATGCATGAAGGGGGTGGTGGCTTTCAGGAAGGCTTTCAGATCACGGCTGCCTCCTGAACCACAGCAGAAATAATTCTGGCCAGTGCTGCAACCTGTGAAGAACATCAATGGCCGATACAGTCATATAAAGAGAAAACCACATTAATGTTTCCTGTTCTCTAAGAACTAACCTTAGCTATTTCTAATACATCTCTGGGATGCCAAAGAAAAAGGGTCTTTTGTTGTTCCCTACTGTGTAATAACATTCCTCCAGCTGAGAAAGAAAGTTTTTCTTGCCCTCTTGCTCCTGTTTCCCACATTTATCACCTCTTCCACTCGACGCTCCTGTGGAGAGCACTCCCAGCTCAGTCCCTGCAGTCCTTAAAGATATTATATTCATATATATACACAGTACATAGGAAGGAAAGAGACAAAGTAAAAGAATATGGTTTATTTCTAGAGAGATAAAAAGGAATAACAATCGCCTTTAGCCAGCAGGGTATGTAATAGCTGACCTCCTGCATCCTGCCTTTGATTTTCTTCTCATCACAATCATCTTTCGTTGGCTAATTCCCAGCATTTTTCCCTCAGGCTGGTGAGCTGGCATGGATGGTTAGCAGCTGCCAGTATTTCTCCTCCCTGTCAGCTACAAGCCATACTAATGTTATATGCCTGGCTCAGTCCCACTCCAGGGTGCCGCATGCCTTCGCTTTCCAACATACTCAGCTTTTGCCAGCCTTGAATCTGAATCGAAGTCCCGTCCTGCCTTTCTCCTTGCAAAGATTAACTGTGTGAGGGAGTTAACCCACATCAAGCGAAGAAGCAGATGACAGATTTCACAGGGCTAGACCTCGTGAGGAAACAGCAGGCTTGGCAGCAGCCATCAGGGAGTAGTAAAGCAGTAAGAATGCAGAGAAATTCAGCCTGTGGTGTGTGCCAACATCTACTTTGAACATCATTCTCTTAATAGCAAAGAAAAGAGCTGTGTGGATAAACAAACAAAAAAGGCTCCCCAAGCACATCCCACCGCCTCTTCCTAAAAGAGATGCTGCTTTCCCTTGCCCCGTGGAAGATCTGTAAGCCAAAGACAACTCTTTCATCCTTTTGGAAGGCAACATTTCCAGCAGATAGTTCACTGCACTAAAAAAAGTCACCAGTAATCACTTTCTGAAATAGGTTCAAGAAATTCAAGGTTACAGGTAAAACTAACCAGCCTACTGGAGAATTAAGTTAGTTTTATACGAGAAAGGACAGTACCAGACCAGTGCTAGAGAAAGCTCAGTCTACTACTTCAGAAGACCTGTGTTTAACTTCACCAGAGAGAAAAGCATTTGGTGCTCTCACGGCTGGAATGACCAGGTGAAAGTGGTTTCAAATGTATACCCCAAAGTAAACCAAAAAATGCAAGCAAGGTCAGGAATCTCATTTCTAAGCTGTAAGAGTCTAATGCACCTGAGGGGATTTATTTGTTGTTGCTGTTTCTGTCTTTTCCCCAATTAACTGCAACCTCAGCTTTCAGAAAACCAAATGAATAAGGTGTTTGCACAGAATGCTCCTCTGCCCAGGACCGTGATTTCAGCTTGTCCATATAGACTCGCTGTACACTTCTATTAGCAAAGCCAGGCAGGTAATAATAGCAAATAAAAAGCCTATTTGATGAAGCTCAAGTAAAGTAGCTTGGCTCCTTCTCAAGTAAAGTAGAGTACCACTACAGCATGAATGACTCAATCATCTACTCAAGAGCTATTACTTGCAGCAATGAAGCAATGTTAATTGGATAATGGCCTGCTGCCAGCTAATATTGGCATGACCTACAATACCCCTGGCTGACAGCCGTGTCTCTCTCTCTATCACACCTTTTTTTGTAATCTGGATGGGAAGTGGAAACCATTAAAAAAGCCTCATAAGTGCCATTTAACTTCTTATCATGAATTAAAAGCTTAATTAAGTGCCTTGTTAAAGGAAGGAAGACCAGTTTTCGTGATTAAATAAAACAAAACAACAGTTAGGGGCATGAAGTGAATTACTAACTTTACAGCTTTAAACTCAGTTTTCAGAAAATACTAATTTTGGGTTGCATTTCACAGCACCTGCTAGAGAAACAAACTGCACAACTGCTGAAAAATACCCTGAGTGAAAAGCAGGCGAGGTTCTACTTGTTTACCAAAAACCGCCAATGAAAAGAAAAGTGTAGAAGTTAAGAGCTAACGGGGTCCTTTTTAATTAGCTGTAGGCAGCTGACACACTCCATTCCTCTAACTCTACTCTGAGGGCTGATCACACACCATGGCCACATCTGAGTCCTTGTTATTACGTGGCTGTTTTTCCAAGTGCTTATCTACACACTAAAATCCATTGCTTTAACAAAAGGTGTAGTACAAAATCAAATTACCGAGGCTAGCACAAAAGGGTTTATGGAAACTCTTCAATCAGTGCAGAATTAGCTCCATACTGACTTAGTTTAAGTTGATTAGGGAAAGGTTGGAACTGAGGCACATTAAGTCATGCTTGAACTGATTTGAAATGTTTAACGCAAAGTTTTGCAGCGGTTTAAAACCCTGTAAGTTCTACCAGTCCCAATTCTGAGTGTGCACAATGTCTCCCCACTGAAATGACTGGCGTATCATAAAGACTGCTCTCGCCTGTAATTGGATATAAAGAAGAAATAATGTAAAAAACATCTGTTCACTGTTTAGCTAGACAACAGTTAACAATGTCTGGATGCCAGATTAACAAAAAGACCCCAACATGCTATGAAGTAACAGAAAAGTCTGCAATTTAGACTTCAGAGGCAGATTTACTGCTTTGAATAATCAAAAAGAAGTTCTTTTGTTTTGATGTTAAGCTCCCTCACACCAACATTACATGAGTGTAAAAGCTTTATAAGCAAAGCTTTATCCAGCTCCAACATCAAACCTTTAAGAAATTATAATAATAATGCCCTTTCTCCACAGTTGCACACTTTAGCGGTTTTCAAACCATGCCAGAATTTAAAATGCAATGCTTGCATTGTTGACTTTAAAACAGCTTTGTGAATTTACGAGTGCTCATCACCTTCAGAAAAGTTCTGATCTGTGAGGACTGTATTTAAAAATGATTTTCAATCTCTGTTTCTCTGTAACAACTATATGCCAACACAAATTGTCTCTAAACCTGAAAAAAAGCGTTGGCTCAAGACATCAACTTTCAACTTCTGTTTGAAATTTTTCCACTGGAGGAATAACTCCCTACATGACAGATTAAGTCAGTTTTCACAGATACCTTTAGCAATAGCTCATGGGCTGTCAGAGCTCTGCAGACCACAGACTAAAAACAACAAAAGCCTTGGGAAGCGCCATTAGCTTGTGAACTGAAAAAGACCCTGCTAACTTCTTTTAATGCAATACAGCTAAGATGGTGTTTCCCCTGCTCTAACAGAACTTAAAACCCAGGAGAGTGCTTTCGTTCCTTTCGTTGCAAGCTCTGACACTGTTCTTTGTTGGAGGCACTTCCCGTATCTATGCACAGGCACCTACCAAAACGCTTGGCACTCAGAAGCAGAGCCATGCCAGAAGCAGAGATGTGCATCTTAACCAAGGAATACCTGAGGAATAACAGAGTGCATCAGGCAGCTCTCTTCACCCCAAGTGACTAGCATTTATGAGGAAATCATTTAACTAACCATCTCTGCATTGCATCTAATTTGCTTGGTAGCTATTTTGTTTGACACGTTAGAATCAATGCAGTTAATCTGCACGTGGAAAATATCTGTACAAGTAAGCACTGGTATCTTTTTTTAAAAGGCAAAGAGAATTATCTTCCAGGATGAGAAAGTTAAAGCCCTGGCGCTCTGCAACTAATAGAAGCATGTGGCAAAGTAACAGTGGTGGTCTTAGGTGAAGTGTTGAGAAAAACCTTCAGAACTAGATTCACTGCTTCTGTAAATCCATAGACTTCACTGGACCTGTAGCTACCACCAGTATAACCTTTAGGCACTAAAATGTTTTGATCTTTCATGAGATATGTTCTAGAATTTGAAACTCCAACACTTCATTTATCCAAAAGGATTCACATAAACAGAAATAATTTCTGGTTGGACTGGAGGAATATTTTTTTAATAGTATCTCATGAAACACATAGAAAGACAAAACTTTGTGTTTTAAACCTTTAGTGTATATGAACATAGGACTGGGTCACCAAGTGCAGACACATCACGATACCTACACCACCCTGCTCCTTCCATTGGCCTATGGCTCAGCACCCCACCACTGTTGTGCTTATAAATCTGCTAATTTCCAATCTACATTCACTAAAAGCTAGTTGAAACCAATTAATGCTTGTGTCGACACTGTCTTTTAGCATTAAAGAGAAATTCCTCCTCTAAGCCATTTCATGTCCTCTGCCTACACGAGCTGTAGCATGTCTCAGTTGTCACGCCAGTAGTATGAACCTGCTATGGCCTTGTCGATCTCCTCCTTCTTCTGAACCAGTTCCTTCTTCTGAACACTTCAGTCACTCTTACATATGCTTACGTGAATTTCAATTAAATCTCTTTATCTAACAGGACCTGAATCATACATGGAGGTCTCACCAAGGCTTTATAGAAGAGTGCTGATACTCTCCTATCTCTTCATACCTGTGTACCCCGGGCATATTCCGTCACTTCTCTGCTCCCGCCCTAGCTTTGCAGTGCAAAAGCTATGCGACACTGACTGAGAGTTAATTTTTCCACTGGAAATTATTAGTGGACGCTGCAGAACCATAGTGTGCATCCTAGCGTGTCCTCCACAATACCTCTAAACTCCTGTGCAAAATGTCTGGGTTGAAATTTCTCCATGAGTAATATTCAGTGCCAAGACTCAATGAAATCACCCTGGTGACCTAATGCTCTCCAACTTGTGCTGTGACAACATCATGATGCCACTGAAGTTTCTGGAAGGTTAAACTAGAGGGCAAAAAACGGTGTGTGACACTTTGGGACGCATCATCATTTAAAACACACCACGCTGCTTCATGGGTGGTAAGCAAATGATGGTGGAAAACCTTCTGTATGGCAGAGTACCTTCCCACTGAGTGACTGCTGCCCTGTGCCCCGGGTACATTGCCACCCTTCTTGTGCTGCCCATCCCAGCAGAGGCACTGGGCAGGCAGTGCTGAGGTGGCTGGTGATGGCAGCCTAGCCAGCAGGCACACATATCCCTTCTGTGGACAGCAAAGCCACTGGCATGCCTTACAGTAGCTGTGCTGTCACGGCTCTATGGCTGTGAGGAAATTACAGTGGGGGTGGAAGCCAGCCAGTGAGATTTTGTGGTAAAATAAAGTAAACTTTCCAGTGAGGTATGTATTTTCTACGTCCCCTGGCTTCCTGCTGTGGGAACCATGCCTCAGAAGAAAAACCCTGCTTTTTGACAGACTCTTCATGGTTTTTCAGTGGAAAACACATGGCCCAAAGCAGTTAACCCAAACTTGTTGTGAGGGGAGGTGAGAGGAAGCAAGGCTCAATGAGGCGCAGGAGAGGGGAAAGAGGAGGACAAGGATACGAGCTGCCACAGAGAGGGGGACAGCGGTGTGATTCCCAACAACATGACAGCTCAAACAATTTTTCGACAACAACCTGCTGTCTAGCAGCCACATCACCCCTTTCAAATTTCCTGTCTGGAAGAGCAGAAGACTATCAAAGTCCTGATAACGCCCTGAACAAAGCTACGGTAATTGGGCATTTGGGTACAGCTCCCTTCATGGCAGTGCAAAGGTGAACTGAAGCGTCTTAAAGCTTTGCCACCATAACCTCTAGGAGCTGTGGGGAAGGCTGAACTGAACAAGTCCATCCTTCAGCAATTTGCAACCCATCTGAAGAGAAAAACTACATTCAGAGCAGCGCTGAGGCAGGCACCGACACCTGCACCACACTCCCCTTGGCCACAGAGGTCTTCCTAATTGCTCAGGATGGAAGGGGCTCATGTTTATGGTGTGGGCACGGCAACATACTGTACCTCTTCCGGCAGGCTGACCACCAGGTCATTTTCCGTCTGCCCGACCAAGGCCTGCAAGAAGTACTCGCTGCAGGCAGCCAGCACAGCCCGGTGGGCGCGGAACTCCTTCCCCTCCACGATCAGCGTCACGTCACAGAGAATGTCCTGCTTCCGCTGGTCATTTAAGCAGAGGAGAATATTGGTACAGTGCACCGTTGACTCATACACATACATGGGGGAGTCAGTCTTCTCATCCACAGACATGCCGTTCACACCCTGCAGCAGAGAAGGGGGGGAAGAAAACACAAACAAGGTGGTGAGGAGCAACATAGCTGCTGGGCAAACATGGTACGGTGGGATGCTGCCTAATTTCTGGGTATCGCGAGACCACGGCCAAGTAGCCCATTAATTCTTAAATCCGAGCAAGTTGCTCGGGAAAGATATTGGGAAGGGTGTTCACTGTCACCAGCTTTCACTCTGCTGTGCTTCAATTACCTACTCACCTCCCAACTTTCCCCTTCAAAACCAAAGTAGGGTTTAGCCGGACTGCAAAGTGCTTTCCCTCAACCACCTACTATGCATCTAAGATTTTCAACTGAGTAGAGGCAGTAAAATAACATGGAGATATCAGAAATTTTAGATTTTAGCAAAAAAAGCAAGAGTAAATGTTGGGTCTTCTAATAATGAAAAAAGGGCTTTGCGCTTGCTTCTTTTATTTTTATATTAAAGGAAAAAACCCTCAACCCCCCAGTCTTGTCTCCAGTGGACAGGCAGCGCTGCATGCTTACACTGAAGACCTCATCGCAAGTGAAAGGCAAGGTGGAACTATACCTCGCAAAGACAACGAAGACAAGCCACTAACCACAGTGAACTCATATGTCAATCAGAATTAGTGATTTTAAGACTTAAGGGTGAGACAAAAATGTTTAATGGCTTCAGAAGAAATCTGTTTCCAGGTATGGCTAAAGCAACTTAACCTCACCAGTGGTTTAATACCATTTACAGAAAAGGGCAGTTTCTGAATTCCAGACCCAAAGAAAATCCCTTGACTCATGTGGAGGCAGCAGGGCACATGTGGGTGCTAGGGCTGCTCCTGCCTGCAGATAAGTCTCTCCCTCCTTACAGCAGAGCAGAGTCTGGAAGGATTTAAGACACCCATTAAGACCATCCGAGCTAGGAAGTTCTCTGCCTGATGTTCTGCAAGTTCTGATGCACGTAGACCTGGCAATGCCTCTGAACATGGGGACTGGACTTGCGGTGGGAGATGATGGCGGGCAACAGCTTTCCCAACCCTGTGTGAACCCCCTTTGCACTTGAACATGTTGAAGCAATTCTTTTACCCAAAACTTTTTGCCCAGCACCAGACTCTTTACATTATTTTCCCGTTTCAACTCATCTAAGTAGAAAAGCATAAAAGCCTGTGCTGCGTCTGAACACACTATATACTGCCAAACAAACTCCTTTTAGAACATACTCCTTCTAGAGCTTATCTGGGAAAAAAAAAGTTATTTGTATGTATTATCCTATCTGCTGCTGAAAGAAAAGTCATGCAAATGCACAAACTTCGAATGTTTTAAGGAATTATTTTTCCTTATTGAGAATGACAACTGCCTTCTGAGAGGTAAGATTCAGAGGCACACAGGGCTAAGGGCAACAGAAGGTGGTATTTTGGTGTAATACTGCTGCACTACAAATATCTGACCACTGTAGCGAGTAAAAGCAAAATTTCTCCTCTGCTTCTTTTTAATAGGAATCTTTGCAGCATTTTCCTTTGCTAGTACATTGTACAGGTAGACAAGTAGAAAAAACATGACTTCAAACTATTTCTCTTGCCATTAATTCAAACCAGGGTGCTGTACAGTGTCATTTGAAATAGAGTAATAATGTAGACAGGAATGGACTTAAGAGGAGCCACTTGCTACTTGTAAGTATTTTCTAGACTTCTCAGTGAACTCCATCTTCCCACTTTCACAGAAGTATTTTTAAGTCAGTGGCTATGATGACTCTTTCTACAAAATAGGTATTTTTGCCAACACTACATTACTGGAAGTATCAATGGGATGCTTATGGCTTCACTTTTACTCGTACTTTCAATATTTACTGCTGACTCAGGCTACACTTCTAAGTAGCCACCTGAAACGCCTACATGAACAGAAAAAAAGCAAACAACCAACCCAAAGTCACTGACTTTATCTCTAGAGAGAAGACACCTAGCTGCTTATTGACCCACATACAGGTAGGTGACGGAGACACTTGCGTTTTATTATGCTAACAGTTGCATTTCTTAACCAGGAGAGAACTAATTAATTTTTGTCCTTCCTCATAAATTGAGACTAACATGAAGAATTGACAGCCATCCTTTTGTTAGCACTCCAGTAAGGTAAAAGAGAAAATGATACTTAGCTCATCCCACACATAACTTTCTGTGTAACTGAACTCTGATGCTAATAATAGCGTTATAATAACGTTCTAAGTGGTCACTCTTGTGTGCTGTGAAATGCAAGAGTTTACAAGAACAATCTAGTGGGAAAACCTGAGAGTTGCCCATGACAATGCAAAGGGGAATAGTGTTAATTTCTTTTTTTCCTTTTTCTCAGGCATGTCGTACGCCTGTAATGTCTCAGTGACGAAAAAATGTACAAGAAACCTGAAACCTGGCAGGTAATTAACAGAACATCAATTACATTTTCAGTGCCTGTAAAAAAAACCAACCAAAACCCAGTGTTTGCCTGAAATAGCAATCCTTTTTTACAGTAATAGTGCAATTTGTGTGAATCAAACCCTGAATTACTTGGTTACTAATTAGTAATTTCCCACTTTTTAACTACAACTCTCATCAAGTGTATTTTTTTAAAAAACTCATTGCATGCCCTGTGAAGTGCTGAAAACACCACACTGTATTTCCCCACTGGCGAGCCAGCCTGTCTTCTATGCTAGGAAACCTGACCAACATGGTACTGAGATGCTGGGGCTGCAAAGTGCACCATCCACACTCCAGCAGATCCCCAGATACACTCCCAGGAAGGACCTCCACCCAGCTGCTTGTATCACCATGCTTTCCCGAGGTTACTGTTGTGACTCCAGTGACTTCCTGAAAGCGGATCCACAGCATATCCCTTCCCGCAGCCGCTCAGAGTCTGTGTGGATGCCCTGGCCGGCGGCTACAATCTCAGTCCAACACAGACTTCCCCTGGCCAAGCCCCCGGCCGCTCCAGGAAGCACCCTGAGCCCTGCATTGCGCACAGGGAAGCCAGGGATGGGCTACAGTCAGGACCACCTATTTATCATCTTTTAATGTTTCAACACAAGTGATTTACGGTCTTCCCTTTTCCATGATCTGCCATCGACTGAATGACCCTCAGGCATGAGGTGTTTCCTCTCCAAGAGGACTTTATCCTGCAGGACAGGAGCAAGATGGTGAAACCCTGCACTGGGAAGTAGATTGTTCATTTTCACAGGGAAAGGGTTTAGAGTGCAAAGAGAAAAGGTCACCACAGGGCTCTGGCATGTTGTACGAAGAAAATTAGCAGAATTCAACTTTTTTCCTCTCCTCAGAAGAGAAACACAGGGACTGGGTATTAACTGAACTATGAGGCAAGCTGGGCTGGAAGTCTTTTATATAAATGTTAATTCAAACCATGTAATTTTTTGCTGAATTCAGTATTATGCTGAGTTTGCAGAACCTTGTTCATGGAAATCATTGCTACACACTTGGTATTTCTTCAAACCGAAGAGAGAATGTCTTAGCAAGCCTTTCTCAGGCTCAAAAGAACATGCTGTGCGTTTGTTTGCATATAGGTCATCATACTGCCAGAAAAAGCCTCTTTGAAACAAAAGTTTCCAGAAACTGGCACAAACTACTGTAGGTAAGAAAGCACCATTGAAACCTTGCCAAAAACCAGTTGTTGGTAAAGGGCAACAACTGCAGTGAAGTAAACTGTTGCTTACACGGTCCTTCCACAGCAATGGGTGGGAGATTCCACCAAGCCCTTGGCAGCATGGAGGAGGCATGCAAAACCTCAGGAGACAAGAAAGTTGCTCATGGGACATCCAAATCACTTTGGTTTGCAGCATGTCATCTCTACTGGCTGGCACTCACCCAAAACTCTCCAGGAACTCACAAACACACTGCCTGAGCTGCTACCAAAAATATTACTATTGCAAAAAAACCAGCTTCCCCTTCACAAGACTAGAGTGCAGGCAATCTGAAATCTGTTTTTAAAGGGAAACATTAAGGGAGAGAAAATCTTATCAAGGCAAACCAGAAAGTCCTGCATCAGAACTGGGTTAATTACGTTAAAGGTAAATCTCGATCGTGGCAGAACTACAGAGCACTTAACCAGGCAAATCATCATTGTGACAAAGCAGCATGGCTTCTGCACAGGGAAGTCATGTCTTGGATGGGCTCTATTAGAATTCCTGAAGTGTGTCAAATTAGCAGTGAGGAACACCGGTACATGTAATTAGTGTTGACTTTCAGAAATCCTTTGACAAAACCTTTAGAAAAGGTTGCTAGAGAAGCTCAGTTATCATAAGGTAAGAAGTTGCATCAGACTGGAAATCACGTACGCTAAACTGTGTTCAACAGAGAAAGGATCCAGGGGCAATTTTCAGCAGAGAAATTCCTTCAGAAATACACCAGCAGCAGTACTGGCTCACATCTGCCTATGGTCACACCATGCAACATGCCTGGGCTCCTCTGAGCTCTAAAGCTAATGCAGGGTTGGGCACACTTAGTACTTGGATGGGAGACTGCCTGGGCATACCAGGGTCCTAGCAGCACTCCTACAGTGAGGTCACTGAGAATACAGATCCAGACACTGGAAGCAATTCTTAACAACAGAGGCTTTAGACTGGACATAAGGAAAAGCCTGAGGAACAGGTTGCCTGGAGAGGTTGTGTCATCTCCATCCTTGGAGGATTTCAAGACTAGACTTGATACAGCACTGAGCAACCTGCTCTGATTCCAGAGCTGACGTGCTCTGAGCAGGAGGTTGTGCCAGGAACCTCCTCAGGTCCTTTCCAACATGAATTATTTGATGATCCTACATTGATTAGTGCCCTAGAAGTTCACAATGACAGGGAGATCAAAATTAGTGAAATCAGTTCAAATGTCAAAGGCAATACGGATTGTTGGGAATTTAAAAAAGACAATATAAAAACCAAACGAGGTGACACAGTAAATCCAGGGCACTCTGTTATACATAGGTGGCAGTTAGATGAAAAAAAAAATATAGCATGGTTGTGGTCAGAGAGGAACTCTAGCTGTCATCTAGTCCAGCCTCCCTGCTCAAAGCAGGGTGTCCCAGAGAAGGCTGCTCAGGACTGTGTGCAGTAGGGGTTTGACACTCTTCAAAGGTGGAGATCCCAACCACCTCTGGCCAACCTGTTGCAGTGTTTGACCACTGTCGCAGTGAAACAGGAACTCACTGACCTGGACTCTCGATTCCAATTTGGAGACTGTCATGAAAAAGACAGACTGGATACACATTGACTGTCATCATGTAGAGACAGATTTTAGACAAATATTTTAATAAGGAGACGTATTTTCTAGTTACTTGTGGCGTAGTACGCTGTTGGGTAGTGTCTGCCTCTGATTACTGGTGTTGAAACAGGGAGAAAAGAAATCCTCAGGAGAACAACGGAAAAGATTATTGGCAGGAAAAGAGAATAAGCCCTCCTCAACATGTATGATCAATTCAATAAGCACTATAGAAATAATATGAAATAAAAAGGTCAACGCAGCATTGCTATTTATTGTTTCTAGTGTTGCAAATAGGAGAGGACACTGGAGTAAAAGAAGCAAGACAAAAGCAGAACTTGTAAAAAGAAGAGCTGTGATTCCTGACTATAGAAATGAACTGAAATTGTACTCATAGGGAGATGCTTGGGTTGTTCTTATTTTTTCCTGAGAGATTTCTCAGTCACTGCAGTAAACCATATGCAGAACTGACCACCGCTGCTTGTTACTGGGCAAAGAACTCACTGCATTTGTAAAGGAATTAGTCACTCCTAATAAAAATATCCAGGCCCACACTACTCAGGGTACAAATTTACATGGGATGAATATTCACATGCTTCAGCACACTGGCCAACAACAAACTGCTTGGGCAGAGGAACGTGCCTGCATTATCTGTCTTTCCTAACCTACTAACCACTGTCTCAGAAACAAATCGTTTGACGGATCAACACAGATAGAACCCTCACATCTATCATCTCCACACATGCTCCCTAGACCCCTTGTACCCTCTGTCTCCAACTGCAGGAGACAGCGATGGGCATGATGCCCTGCGTTCCCCTCTCTTGAACGGGCACTGAAGTTGCATAGGACCAAGCTGTTGAGGGCAAGCAGTAGAAAACATCTGTCCAAAGACTACACGTGGTGGGTGTCACTGATACCAGGGGCTCCTGCTCCACTGGCTCCAGCAAAGTGGTGAGTTTAGGACATGAAAAGCCATTTTCTGAGCTCAACTCAGAAAAGGCACACAGTCTGCAGCAGAAGCATCTTTGTATGCTCTCCATGGCAAAACACCAGTGAGGAAGCGGACCTAAAGGAATCATCTCATCCCATCAAACAAAAGCTCACTTGTATCCCAGGAGGTGTAAGCAGGACATCAGATCCACAAAAGCACATAGAGGACTCCCATCAACTTCATGGTAAAGGCCTGAAAAGGTTTATTGATACCTTCTCATTATGCCTGTAACGATGTATTTTAATACGGAAGTGAGCAGGTAATACTATGTAATTTCTCATTTAAAGAATTGCAGGACCTGACCTGGTGTAAAATGAACTGCAGGTTTTGTTTGGAAGTGTAAGCTGGTGATCACATTATATCCTGCTATACAAGGTGACTCCTGGCTTTCTCCTGATCATGTTAAGAGAGGATCAATACTAAACTGGGGTTATTTTTGGTTCCAGTTCACATTCTTCTAATCAGCTCCATCAATTATTCCACTTAGGAATAACTTGAAGTGGTCCACCTGAACGCATCTAAGGCTCTTTGGCCAGAGGTAGCTAACGAGTCTGTTCCGCTGTAAATGTGTGACAATATTTCTGCTCAACAGGATGCAGACTGTAAAAAAATGCTTTTTTGTTCTGAGTTTTTATATTTATTTTTTCCCCCCTAACAATTTAGCAAAAACTACTGGGAAAAGAATGGGGAGAATGATAAAATAATTAAAAAGTTGAGAGGAACTTGTACTTCTGACAAATGGCAGCAAAAGCACATCAGACTTGACAGTTTTTAGGGATAAACATGCACTGGTTTTAAGTGGCAAGTGGGAGGAAAATAATTTTCCAGGCTTCCTTCCCCATCTCCTAATATTTTTTTCTATGAAAAGACTCATTCTGTGTAATCAACGCTTTGGTTTTAAAGAAATTTATCAATAACTGACATTTTAGAGCTCCTAAAATGACCATTCTTATAATTGGTTATTACAATCTCTCAATTATAGCTATAACAACAAAGGATATGATTATATTGTCACTGCTTTCCTTTAAAAAGAAACTATTGAAAGGCCTAATGATTAATTCACCATTTTTGAGAGCTCATTGTAATGACAGAAGACTATATACAAAGGTCTCTTCAGTGAGCCCATTATTCAATTAATAAATGCTGAATACCAAGCAGTCACAGTCATACGAAACTCCCAAGAACTGTGTGAATTTTTAACCAATTAATTATCAATTACAACATCATAAAACATCAGCACAAAAATAGAAACAATGAAATTTAATTATACATTATTCTTCTTCGTTGCTGCAAATACTATACAAGACTGATTTTGATTAATAATTCATACGGCAATAAAGTATCAGGAAAGATAATTACACTGTGCCACAATTCTCACACTGATTTCTGTAATTACAGATTACAACAGTGTTAGCAATTTAAAAAGGTTAGGGAGCAGTAGTAATTTGCTATGTCATCCTCAGCAATATTAATGTCTTCTTCTCTGAGCACCCCAGATAATTGAAAATAGACTAGCGAGCTGCCAGGCTACATGGGCTTGTCTCCTGCCAAACATACTGTGGGTGCCAGGGCCATTAGCAAGAATGTCTTCAGAAATGAGCTTTTCACATTGTTCAAGTACCTTCTGCTGTAACATAGAAGATGCACAGACAAGAGGAAAAGATACCGTAGAGCATTCTTGGCCGGCAGCAGCTGACGTGTTGCTGCTGATAGTGCTGGCTGGTGCTTCTGATCCTACTGCCTCAAAGCAAGACCTTTCTTTGACCATGAGTGGGAAAGGGGATAGCTAAGAGAAACTCAGGAGAGGATTCAACCACGGGTCCTCCTCAAGAGAGGTGGGTCTGGCTGGGCACACAGCAGGGCCCTGCAGACATTTGGACATTAATGTTGCTGAGGAGGCCCCATGGCTCCAACACATCAAGTATGGGAGCACCCTCTGAACTGCTAAACAGCTGCATGCAGTTCAAGGGCCACTAACTGGTCCCTGACGAGCTACACCACGTGCAGTAAGCAGAAGCATCAGTGCCCGGGCTGGCTGCAGAGCTGGGCCATGTTTCAGTATGTCCAGCTTTACATGCTTTCCAAGTAGAGATGAGAATACTGGAAATTCATTCTTTAGCTTAAACTGACAGGAACAAGGATGCGTCCCCTAGAGAGATCATGGAACCTCTACTTTTGCACAGCGCGTATGTCGTTACAGCAGCGAGGCTCTGGTGCAGGAAGTAAGTCCCACTGCAAAAGTCACTTACTGGCTTCATTACACTGGACCTAGACCCTACAGCATAATTGGGTAGAGACTAGGGAAAAAAATAGATAAATAAAGGAACTCTAATCCTGCAGAATAAACAGAACTGCTGAATATAACTTTTGTCTGTCCCATTTTGCTTACCTACAATGATTTCACTCTTGGCAGATTGCACACACGAACAGAAATGTACCACAGCTCCATTTCTGCCATGGATCTTGTTTTTTGTTTGTTTGTTTTTTAAATTAGTGTCAGGGTGCCCATAGTCTCCTCTATGAATGTTTGTTTAAACCCCAGGTGTCTACTCTGAAGAAATTGTGCTTCAGGTTGTTCAGAAATTGGTACCATAAGGAGGCAGGGATTCCCAGCGGAGGCTGCTTTGAAGAGTCCAAATAGATTTATGTTCCAGATACAGATAAAACCTATTTCGTGACTTCAGAGGGTTGTGTTGTTACTGTTTTTTGAGAGAGCAACCCGGCTGAACAAGGTAATGATAGCTCACAGTCTCTAGGGACTTTAGTTAACACGCAAATAATGTTTACACATGGTACATGCACTGACATATACATTCTATACAGGCCTACTAGGCAAAATATATGTGTACATCTTTTTATGACTCAGGAAAAATTATATAATTAGACTATAAATTGTCCTACGCTCAGTAAGTCAAGCTTAATTTAACATGCATATTCAATGTCCTTTAAATATAAATGATGATGTCTTCAGGCAAGAGGCATGTAGATGAGATGGGGGAAAACACACACCACGTAGGAAAACAGGAGGAACAACAGAAGAACTGTCCTCTATTCCTGTTTCTCAGAAGAACTCTTCCCCCACAAAAATCTCCTCTCATGGCTTTCACATTGCTCTTTACAGTAGCTGGCTATGGCGAAGGGGACCGGAACCAAGTCTGCTACTCAGAATAGCTTATTCAAAGCAGAATGGGGAATGCCCAACACTGAAACAGTGCCAGGAAACCACCAAGCAAAACAAACAACATATTATGTTTTTCTGAGGCGGGCACTGGCTTTGGGACCTTGGGGAAAAGACACAACCTTTTGGGTTATTCTTGGTAAGATGGATTGCCAGACTAAAGAATCAGAGAGGGAGAAATGAAGTCGTGATTTGTTTTTACCTTGCTCTCCAGCTTCGTGAGCTCTCTGAAAAAGTTTAATGTCTTCATGTAAATGGAGGCTGGAAATTCTGGTAAGGGCCCACCAGATTCAGGCCCTGCCTTGCTTTAAATGAGTATTTTGGTTGAGGAGTGATGCAGTGATATGGTCTTCCTTCTTTTCCTAAACCTTTACATAATTTACGTGTACTTCTATGGGCATATGTGCACACGTACGTACATGTAATCTGCACTATGATAACATCTGAAATGCTGAAATTGATGAAGCATAAACAGTTGGTCAAATATCCAGGCCACTTGCCAGTATGACAGTATATCGGGATAGTAAAGAATGTGTATCCTTGTTTGAAATCTCTTTTGCTCATATGACTGTGAGAACAAAGGCCAGGCTAATATTGACCCAATACCACCAGTGTTTGGAAGCTACAAATTAGTAACAACTGCAATGTTCTGCTCCTTTTATCAGCCTTTTAATGTGAAAGACTATGCTAGCAAGTTTAGTAAAAGCTATTAATTTTTCTTGTGTTTTATTCCCAGGGAAGCCCAGCTCTTAAAAACTCCAGTAGAGTTCAGTGCTGAAGCTCTGTGCTTGAAATTTCTAGTTTCTACCAAATGAACATAGTTTCTGATTACTTTTTTCTCCCCCCAGAGAAAAACAGAGAAGTTGTCTCTCAGAATTACGTCTCCTGGTTAATTTTCTCTTCACTTACCAATCTGTACTAAGTACTGCTTTTCCAGCCTATCTGTAGAACTGGTGGAAGAAGTTCTGTCTGCATTGGAGGCTACGGCCAAAACGCCTGCTAACATTGACTACTCATATTGCGCAGGTTGCAAAAATGACAAAAGCCCATGTTCTCTTGTCAGACTACACAGTGTCATGGGAAAAATCTGCTCTTTTCTCTTTCCCCTAAAATGCAAGCTCTTCATCTCTGCTGGAAGTTAGCAGGTGTTCAGAATATCCTTCATGTTTCCTGGGGACACCAACTGGTATGTCCTTTGGAACATGTCTGTTGTGATTAATGTGTGAAGAGCAGGAACGCATACAGCAGGTCACTGGGTTAAATCTGGGACAGAATTCTGTAGGGTATAAATTCACACGTTCTGCTTTTGGGAAAGTATACAGGTGTCACCTTCTCCTTGGAGACTGGGCTGCTGTCTGCTTGTGCAGCATTTTCCACAACCAAACAGATACCAACAAAAACGGTCTTCTCTGACAATGTAGTGAAGGAAAAATGTTTCCTTATGGCTAAATCAGAAATCTTTACTAATAATAATAAAAAAAAAAGAATAAAGAAATAAATTTTAGTGATTGACTGTTGCATTAGGATCCACGTATTTATAGGTGTGAACCTTGGAAGCCCTATCAACACATACAAAAACCAATTTTCACATGTTTTTCTAACTGTCAAATGATCAGTAGGTCACTGAAACGACTATCTGGAAACTCTCACAGCAAATGCCAAGGGGATACCTGGATTACACCAAGGGATTCTGACAGTGTTTTTGACCCTGAAAGCATATGAGAATTGCCATTTTATTATCAGAAGGTTTAAGCAAGAGTTGCAAGCCTTCCCACCCTCAGTCTGGCACATGCCTAGATTCCTATTTAAAGTCCCTTTATCCATGGACTGGCCCTTATTCTGGAACTAAACTGCCTTTCCTGTTGTAGACAATAAATCATCCCACAAAGAAAGGGACACGGAAAGAATCAATTCTGCTGCCAACACCTACTGGGCTATAGCCGAGGTAAGGAGAGGATGTAAGACAGAAATGGCCATTGTGACTAAGTGCAACTGCAGCCTGAAGGAGCTCAGAGAGAAAGAAAAGATTTGACACATTTAGGTCTCAGTTCTGAGGGTAAATACAGCCAAATAGCATCTGTACCTATAGTTTCTCAGAGGACTGCAAAGACAGAAGAAGGCAAAGACAAGCTTTCCTTCTCCTATAAGATCCACAGGAGCTTATGAAAGCTTTTTTGGCATGGTAAGGAACGAGGGATTAAAGCTGCAAAAGCTGCTATAAGAAGAACTTGGATTTTATCTTTGTTTGAGGATACTTTCATTATTTATTGAGATTTTCCTGCAGTTTTTGAAGTCTGTTTGGTTTGTTTGGCCCCCCAGAACCACAATTAAAGCTGCAAAAGCCATCAAATCGAATGAAATCAAACAGGAGATTAACATGCAAAACCCGAAAGTAAGCCACACTTTATCCCAGGGAAACAGAGTGGCTTGATTATTTCTGTTAGAATTAGCGCACTCTGTCATGGCAGTTTTAATCTCAGGGCATTCCTTATACTGTACACAAACCCAAAAGGCAGAAGGCACCACCTAATCTGGCCTCATAAAGGCAATATCAACAGTTGCCTTTATCACGCAGACTCGCAATCCTGACAGAACAAAGAAAACCAGCAGTTTGTTTGACAAGCTCTCTCTTCAACTGTTACTGGAATTATCTATACCTTTAGCCTCCGAGTTCTTTCTTGACAGATCCTGAAATAGCTGTTCCGCTATTTTACCCTGGACTGACGTCAAGCTAAACCAGCCTTCAGTTCCGCGGGACATCCCTTTTATCTTTCTGAAATATCGGAAATACATTTGGCAGCCCTCCAATTTTCTGGAATTTCCCCTGTTTCCCAAGATTTATTATAAATTAACAGCCACTTAACAAAGCTTTTCAGCTACTCCCTTTAAGATTACTGGATGTAAAAGTTACTAGGATGTGAAAATGTTTAATTTCAACCACTCCTGCCTGTCTCAGATCCTCCTTTGCTATAAGCAGCAAACTTTCTCTTCTTTCCGCATCACCGCACAGGATGGACACATCCTCTTTCATAATTTCAAATTAAAAAAAATCTAGGGAACATTTTTGTCTTTTCTGTTTTCCCTTTTTTGATATTCAATTAATTAATGATTTATCACGACTTCTATTTCTTCATTTAACCAGAATGACTTCTCATTAGAGTAACGTTTTTTGTTATTGATGGCAGTGTAAAATCATAATTTTGAGCAGCTGGCAGAATATTCTTCAACAATTCCCAGTGCGTTCAATGCTTTTTACTTTAAATGTAATGTTATGCCAACACAACAGGTTCTAACTTTGGAAAACATCTTTTTCAGTTCTGAGTACAGTGCGTGCATAAATTTATAATCTCCTGGTAGGTGGTGTACTCTGCTTGCAGAAGGTCACCACACGGGATTTGAGGCCCCGTGATTCACATTATTTAAGACTGTCCACAAATAACAGTGTTTGACAAACTGCTTCCCTTCTTGCTTCATTTTCTCATGCAATAAGCTGTAAACTTTTCTTTTCCAGCCTGTATTTAAGAGAACCACTCCCACTGAAACTCTTCTGGATTTCTGCTCATGTGCCACTCTCTCCAATGCCTCTCCCATAATGCTAAAAACCTGGCTAATAAAAAGCCAAACAATGTGATCATTGTACAACCATTAGAGTTTAGAGTTACATACACTGAAAGCACCATACGGCTGGTTTATGTGGTTGGGTATTCACCGATGTCACTCTCTCCCTCTATGGTTAGCTTACAGTCCTCGTTTGCTCATTTGTCTTCAAGGGGAATGCACTATTGGTATAGAAAGAGGCCACCAAACCCAGGCATTCCTCGCAGTCTCTGCAGACCATAGCTTGGGGACCCACAAAATCCCAAGCTCTTCTCCACCCTCAGCAGTGCGGTGAGCGCAGCCTGCTGCTACCTTCTGCCTTCCCACTCCTTTCACAAGGGGACCTGACTGTACCTTATCTGAGTGCAACACAAATCAAGCCAGTGAGGACCTTGTCCCTGCATTGCCACGCTACTTTCAGGACCACGGCAGGTTTGCTCAGGGCTGTGTTTCAGGCAGCTGTGACCTATGGAAGCTTTTCCTGGCTGATGAAATGAACCCCATACCTACAGTCTGGACAATCTTTAAGAGATAACAGTATTTGACACACAAGCAAATGCCTTTTTTTTTTTCCCCCTGAGAAGAAAAAAGTCTGTGTGCTTTTTTCTGATGTGAATTGAGAAGCTATATTCTCCATAGATCTTGGAGACATGCAATTAAAGACTGTCAAATTTGCATGCACACAAGGATCCAACTGAAGGCTGAGCAGGCGATGTTACAACATTTCTCACTTGACTTGACAACCTTCTATTCTTTTAACAGCTTCTGTGCATAATTTCCTTACCTTAAACAAACTAAAGGTGCCATTGTGTAACCTGACCCTTGAGCCCAGGGAGCCACCAGGTTTCTGCTTCCCAAGCGGCACTGGCTGACCATCAATTGGTCTGCAAAATCACAAATGAGCAGTTCACAATGCTGCACCAAACATGGATGGAGTGAGCAGATCACAGCTCTGCAGTTTCTGGCTTTCAGAAACCAGATTTCCGAGACAACATTAAGTGGAAGCCATCAGCTGGGCCTTCTTTTCCAAAAATTCTGGCTATTCAGATGCATTTCCGTAGGAATAGCAATGGCAACAGCTACACCTGTGGCCCCAAACCCACTGTCCAACTGAGATCTCATGTCTTTGCTCCACAGCATGGGGGCACCAGAGCTTTGGAAGAGCTCAGAAAGCATGATGAACATCGGAAAATCAACACATCATTTTAAGCTTTATTTTCCTTTTTACTTCCCCTCTCAGCTGAAACGCTTTGGTCGTGGTTTTCCAACTACAGGCTGAGAGAACATCACAGCAAGAAAACTGTGACCTTGTGCACCTGGCAAACCTACTGGGGTTCAAAATAAGGCTTTGTAGAGCAAAATGACAAGATAGAAGGCAGGCAGTCCTATCTATAGTGCACATGTAGAGTGAGAAGCACTGGGAGGTCTACAGGCAACAGAACTTAGCTGGCACATTCCAGCACTTACTTGGCAAGGTGTTGAGTGCCTTTAACCCATGCCTTTTAATGAGATTTTAGATCCCCTGCAGCAAGCTGCATCAAGTCTTAAAAGCAAGAAGACAAGGAGATTAAACTTCAGATAAGTAATTATACGGTATAAACAATTTGGGATAAAATAAAGTGCTTTTGCTCCATTGGAGACTGACATGTTTACGTATAAAGCGGGGAATCTATAATGCTCATTGATTAGTATTTCAAATGAAACTAATCTAAAAGCATTCCTAATTATTAACTAAAATATGTAGTACAAACAGCATGCTAGGAAACAATCAATACTTCCCAGTGCTTGTAACCCCTTACGGCAATTTCTGTACTGCAAGGGGGACCAGCCTAGATGGCAAACTCTGGTGCTTGCCAGGGAGTTTGTTTCTCCATATGAGTGTAAAACAGAACAGTCTGCAATGTAAAACCAAGCTTAATTCTTTCTTACTTCTGCCCCTTCAACATCTGCCTACCCTACCTGTACCTAACCTATATTTCAGGCTGCAATAAAAAGTAAATAATAAAAAAATCACTCCACAAATCTTCCAACTAAATCAATGTACTCTGCTTCTTGGGCTGTCAGAAGAATGCAAATATTGTCATGCAGGACCAAATCCAGTCTTTTTAGACAAACTTGACCACATAGTGACATAGCTTCAGGAAGGAAAAGACACTTTCCGAGTCCCAGACAACATGAAGATTTTGTCATTAGAACAACTCAAGTCTTGTAGAAATACGACCAGTTAATTTATATTTCTCAGAAGTCAAGATCGGGTGTGCATATAGAATTCTAGGATCATAGAATAGTTTGGGCTGGAAGGGACCCTCAAAGGTCATGTAGTCCAACCCACCTGCAATGAGCAGGGTATGTTCAACTAGATCAGGTTGCCCAGAACTACATTCAGACTGGCCTTGAATGTCTCCAGGGATGGCACATCCACCAGCTCAATGGGCAGCCTGTTCCAGAGTATTTTACCACCCTCATTGTGAAGAATTTCTTCCTCACCTATAGATTCATGCCATTACTTCAAAAATTTAAGTCCTAGTAAGACACAGTTTAGTTATATGCCCAAAGGACTGCTAAAATGTTTCAAAAAATACGTGTTGCTTGATGAAATAGAGGACAGTCACTCCTCTGCTATGAATGTCATGATGGTTTTTCATCAGAGCATGCTATCCTCCAATATTGTGTCTTAAAATCAGACATGTATGTGCATATAGTTATGCACGTGTATATATGTACATGTATGTATACAATACACGTGAACACATTTACACAATAATATCTCTTAGAAAAGATGTACTGTTAGCATTGCATTTTTCTAGAATAGCCCGTGTTGCCTGGCTATTGCTTGGCTCTCCAAACATTGAAAGAATGACATGATCTCTATTAAAAGCATCCTTGAGCCAGTTCTATTAATAGAGCTACCCAGCCTTACATCAAGGAGGAAATGCTCCTTCAACTCTGGATGGTTCACTATTATTCGTAGCCATTATTCCATGCACTTCTCACCTGAAGTACCTATGCACATACGCATTCTTCTCTGTTGTACGTGGCAAGAATTTTTCCAAAAGGAGCATAAGGAAGAGGAGAAATTAAAATCCTGAAAAGGATGTTTGTGCAAATGTTTCTAGTAATAATAAAGGAGGAAAGAGATGTCTGAAAAAAACCCTCAGAAATGGGACTAATCCAGAGGCAATGGTTAAAAGTCGAAGAGATGGGGAAGAGCCAGGAGAAATAATCACATGGTTGCTAAAAATTGCATTATTATGGATGAATGGAAGGGTTCAAAATAAAAGAAGGGAAAGGACTAGGCTTACCTTGGAGAGAGGAGGCTGAGGGCTTACGGATCAAGAGTTACACAGAAGGAAAGGTGCAGGAGGGATGTCTGGAGAAGTTTCAAGAGAGAAGGGTCTGTAGTAAGGAGGTGGGAGCCCAGTCCTGGCCCTGCTGCCTCCAAGGGAACAGAGGGGCAGAGGTGAGAACAGGAAAACGAAAAAAGAAAGAGGGGCTATTTTCCAATGTTTTCAGTGTGCAGAAAGAAACTGAAGAAGCCGGAGATAAAGCCATGGCACTACTACAGTGAGTATGTAAGGATGCTGGGAGGGAGCAGAAAAGAATGAGCAGGCAGCACAGAGCGGTTCCCCTGCACAGCA
>NW_009937752.1:61427-70780 GCF_000696875.1 Nestor notabilis
TGCCCAGAACAGAGGGGAACAACTGACAAGGAGCTTGAAAGAGCAGTGGGAATGGCAGCAACATCAAGGAAAAGGTTCCTGGAAGTTGTCCGTTCCTTCACTGGGGAGTGGGATGATGCTGGGAGGCGGGGGCAGGGAAAATCACAGGCACTCTGAGAAGCAAACAGGGAGAACTGTCAGAGTGGAGAAGAGATGAGAGAGGTAATCGTGGGTGAGAGGCTGGAGAGTGGGTGAGGACACAGTGCCAAGAGACGATAATCCAGCTGATTAGAGAATTAGGCACAAGAGATGTCAAGCGAAAGGCAGAGAGCAGAAGAGGCTACGGAGGTGGCAAGAAGAGCATGAGCTTAAAATAAAACTGTCAAGCAGTCCGAATGCACCAGCTGTATGCTTCCCCTCTGCCTGCCCCCTCTTTCCATTGCACGGGAGCAAACAAAAATCCAGCCACCCTCAGTCTGATCCTGGAGGAGCAACAGAATAGGGAAGAGGACAAAAAAGCTGGCTGACAATAGCTGCCCATGGATAAAAAAGACGGGGTTCAGCACAGCTGTGTGGCTATATTTGATTTACGTGGGTTTCTTCATGCAAAACAGAGGCACAGCAGTGCAAATTGCTTTCTAAAGAAAGCAGTATGGACAGAAACTCCTGTACATTGGAAAGAGAGAAAGGAAATGCTGATATCCTGGGCTACACTGGAGCTGGGGGTCCTGGCTCAGGCGGCCAGCACAAAGGTGCTTGCATTGGGCCATCCCCATGGAAAGCAGCACTACGCCCAGCAGCATGAGGACTGAGCCCTGAGCAAAGCTTTCTTAGACAGCTTACTATTTAGAATTTGAGCTTGACATGCCCTTGTAACAAAAAGGCTTGCTTCCTTAGCAAAATGACTACCAAATACTGTAAAAATCTTGTGACAAAGAAGTCTACTTCCAAATTAAGCAACAAATCACAGTAGCCCTGATTGCACAATACACATTTTTGTAAATGGTCTTTTCTAGTGGCAAGTAATTAATCTTGTGTTAGAGCCTGAAAAGTCCCTACTAGTTTTTGACTAGTTTTTTTCAGCTGCAGACAGCTGGAAAATGCCTACTTAGGCTAGTGTGCACATCTTTGAGTAATTCCTACATGCTAATTACTCTTCCAGAAGCTGCCAACAGCAGTTCTTACATTTTGCTAACTAGGGAGGGATATCACATCACATTATCATATATCATGCAAATTAACAAAAAGATGTTGGTGAAGCAATGGGATAAAAATCAGATAGTTGAGAAAGAAATTAAAGCTAATGAATTTGTACCAAAAAAATCTGCAGTACGTAAGCAGCATTTCAGAAACAAAGGACACGACTGAGGAACAAAAACCAAAAGTGAAACTAGCATTTGCAGAAGTTGCCAGAGTAGATTCCTTCTCTTGGTGACAGATGAGATAAGACTGAAGCCCGGGACCCCTCTGCAAATGAGACTTGTTAGTACTCCACTAACCCACTGCAACCAGAGCAATATTCCCCTCTGAAGCACAAGAGACGTGATTGAAGCTGGCAAGCCCTTGCATGTAAAAGCATGATGCTTTCCCCTGCTCAATGAGGTTTCTGCAATATTTATCACAGTGGCCCAGCGGGGGTTCCAACTTGTGGTGTTCAGAAAGCTTGCCAGTGCGCCAGCAGACCCCCCATGGCTAAAGGGACACTGAAGGGCACCAAGTGGGTGCCATTGGAGGAACCCCCTCTGAACGGAGCTGCTGGTGGCACAAGCATCCTGTGCAGCCCTTGAGCCTGTTAGGGGAGGCAGGCTGGAGGGAAATCAAAAAGGTACCTTTATGTATGTGTGTGCACATTAACTGCAGTGAGCTAATGCAGGATTTGCAATAGGAATGTCTGCTCTGAAAATGGCAAAGGCAAGTTATTATCAGGACGAACATCCTTATGCAGCATCTCAGGGGAGGCTCTGACCAGCTTTGATCAAATGCTATTTTCTTGGAATGCTGTTATGCTGTAGTCATCAATCCTATTTAAGGGAAGGGCAAAAAGGCTTTGTATTACTGCTTTCCCTCCTCACTCAATGCGACATAAAATACTTGCACATTAGCACAGGCAAAAGAGACAGAGCCTGGCTGATAATGGCCAAGCTCATGTATTTATTAAGCAGCCTGGGGAAGGAACACCAGGCACAGGAGACAACTATGCAGCTCATTCACTGAACGCAGCTTCCTGCTACCGAGAGGTTTCCCTGAAATCCCTCCACAAACGCTCTGCAACCAAAGTGTAGAAGCAACCACTTGCCTTGCTCTGATTGCCCACTTGAACTTTTCAAGAAGGTTGCATTTATTTACCATTGATCTACAGTACTGTGTTGCCAACTGACTTGCAGTGGAAAAGGCTGCAAAACCTGACTGCAGTACTTATAGGACCCACACACTGCTTTCTTTGCCTCTACACCTCAAAAGGGCATGTAGGGAGATACAGCAGTATCCTCATTTACTGGCAGGCCATGGTGGTACAGGCAAACCACCTGATTTAGGAGTTCATGCTGCCACTGTCAAGGCTGTAGGTAAGGGAGAAATGATGACTTCTTGGCTACTTGTCTAGATTGGTAAAATCAGTCAAAGGACAAGGTGATTTTCCTGATCATTATGGCCTAGAACAGGAGCTGGAATGTGGTCTATGCTGGTTGTTCAAATGCTTCACTACTGGGCACTGCTACAGGGTTTAGCATTGCTGCCTTCATTATCTCTCTGTGGCTTCATCTGTCTGTGCTGTGTACACATAAGCATACATGGATCATGAGACTCACAATGAACTCTTGTAATACCGGCTGTCAGCAGCTGACTTGGAGTCAGGAAAAACATGCTTCAGCAAGAGGTCGTGTCTATAAATATGGCAAAACTAATTATCCCAAGAAGGGTTCCCCTTCCTCTTAAAATTAGCAGTGTATACATTCGGATATCTCAGTGTAAACATATGGCTCTGAATTTCACCAGCTTCACTATTAAGCACTGTTGCACTGCTATGGAAGGAAACGTATGAATCCTGTTTGAAGTCTCTACTATAACAGATACTAAACCTCACATGAGAAAAGTTCTATTGCAGAGAAAAAGTGTGAAGCCTAAAACCAGCAGCACAACAAAGGTTACAAGAGAAATGTTAAAAAAGTGGCTCTGTAAGAAATGGAGAAGATAGCCAAAGCCCCCGGACCGTGACCAAGGCAGTGGGCAAGTTCCAATGAAGGGTCCAGGAGAGAAAAGTGGCTGGTGGTTGTAAAAGAGGACAAGGGAGCCGATGCCATCCTGGGTTTGAAAACAGGAAGGCTTTCTGGGAAAAGTCTGTAACAAACAAGGTAAGAAAAAGCCCCCAGGACCAACTGGACCTGGGGACTATGTAAACCAGAAGAGCTCAGAAAAATCCTTGTTGTTGCCTGATTTTTTTACTTCTTTTGTTTTCTTTGGTAGTTTTGCTTCATTATTTTAAGTCTAGTTTTAACTAAATATTTCTTTAATCACTAAAGGTACCCTTAAATTTTTCAGAGATAAAAGCACAGTACTGCATTCCCTTAGGTATGGCTGTCTCTCAAACTGGTGAACAGGACACCTCCTGCAGCGCAGCACGAGGATAATGAGATGCATACACCCTTGTATTTAACAAACAGGCCTGTATGAAAGAGGTCCACTGACCACTGCTAGACCGGAGAGCACTTTAGCATGCAAAAAGAGAGTGGTAATAAAGGCTGAATGAATTGTAAGTGAACAAAAAAGGCTGTGGCATACCCTCATGCTTTTCTATTTCAGCTCCATAAAGTTCAGCTATGTCCAGGTGATGCTACTTGAACCACTATCCAGAGTGAGAGAAGTGAGCAAGTCTGAATCCATCTGATTCTGTCTAAGAATTAAGCAAAATCCCACAGCACAACAGAGGATGGAGATGCTGTCATCGTTTACACAATAATAACAAAGAAAGGTGAGTTCAGCAACCTTATCCTGAGCAAAGGAACAATCAAGCAAGCTTCATCCAGTGCAGTCACTGGGAGGAAAGGTCAGAAAAAACAGCCAGATTTCTGAGCAGAAAATCCACTTGTCTCCCTAACTCTTTCCATGTCCCTGGGTGCAAAGACGTTGCCAGCTTCTGTAGAGAAAGCCTGTCCTGGAGCCTCACAGGAGTGGAGCGTGGGAAGTGTCATAGGCCAATCTTTGCAGCAAAGGAGCATCCACCGCTTAACCAACGCAGAACGACAGCCTCAAATGCATGAAACATCAGCAAAAGCCAAATGGGAGATGAACAGAAACATGCTCTCGCATCCAGAGCCATCTGTCCCTTTTCACTCTTTTTTGTTGTTTTACAAATTGACCTACTGTTCCAAATCCCAGATTTTCAGAAATAGCCTTGGCTGAAGGTATTACCAGGAAAAACGATCAGTGTCAGCTAACCAGCAACTGTGGAATTCTTTCCAGGAGGCTGAGGCAGTGATGACAGAAGCTGGAAAACCAAAATCCCAGAGAGGGGAAAGCACAGGACACTCAAATAAATAGGCAAGAAGCAGCAGGACCAACATTTGACAGTGCAAGTGATGTTCTCTTCTGCCAAAAGTAGGGGAGAAGTTTAACAAAGACCATTGATGTCTTTCGGTACAACCAGTGCATTTTAGAGGACAACGAACCATCCTTTCCCTGCTTTCCAGACTGGCCTCAGAGTAAAGGAAACCAGAAAACCCAGGAGATTTGTAAAATCTATTACTGTACCAAATAAACAGCTAGTATTCTCCCATGAACTGACAAGCCCTTCAAGTATTCCATAACAGTTACTGCCTCCCCACCATGTACAAAGATAAATTTCCTCTCCATAGTAATTTTTAATATCATAAGTAGGCCTGGTAATGGCAACCCCATTAATTTAATATCCTCAGAGACCCTCACCATCTTTCCCTGTTGAGGTTTTCCACAAAGCACCCATCCTCATCATTTTTCAGTCTTTTGAGCCCTTAATTTCCTGTTAGACTGGCATGTCTTCATCGGCCTGACTGGCTTTATTGTGTGCTTTAATTGGTGGTAAGTGAATAACTCTCTTGCAAGGCTTTTGGGGGGATTTCCTCCCAGTGCTGCCAAAGGAGCCATGACTTGCCGCGTGTCCTCCCCCACCTCAGAGCTCCCTCTCTCTTTGAAATGGGGAGAAAGGAAAACTAGAAAACGCAACAGATGGTCTGAAATCCTCTTCCTGTGAAAACCATCACTACAACAGCTAGCTTAGGCAGTATTTCAAATATTTCTGCCTGTGCCAACAGCAGTATCCATGACTAGGGAAGAAGAGGAGACTGGTTGTGAAACTCCCCCATAGGCACACTGTTTGCAACAGCCTAGTCCTCTTGTTGAAGGCTCTCTGCTTTTCCCTACTCTAAATCCAATGAGAAAACTAATCTTCTCCAGATTTAAAGCTGACAGGTGGTACATGCATAATTAAAGATGACCTAACAGAGAATGCTCTCATTTCTGGCATATTATCAGACACTTAAGCAAAGCAATTATCAGTAGGCAATCTTTTCTGTCAACAGAGATTGGATGAAACATATTGCCAGTTAGAAGATATTGTAATGATGATACATATGTATTTGCAAACACTCCAGCAGTATAACATAGACTTAAATCTCTCTTATCTCAGAGAAATGTCTTCATCACCTATGGAGGACTACCTATGGAGTAACCTTTTCTCACATTTCCATGTTCCCCTGTGCTATTTCCACAGACTTGCAGTACATACTACATAGACTCCACCCTGCTCCTACTGATGTCAACCTCTTCATTCAACCCATCTGCACTCTCTGTAAGTCCTCTGTTCCTCCCCACCTTTTCTTACAGTCCTCTCTGCCTCCTGCACCCCTTATACCTGCAGTAGCTGGTAGATGGTTGCTCTGTGCTCCAGGAAACCTTGTCCTTTCTCTTACTGGAAAGCAAACAAAACTCCAACAAAACCGAATCAAACACCCTTCTTCTTCACCTGCAGGTAGCAGCTATCTGTGGTATATACATCAGGTGTTGGGTGCTATAGTCCTTTCTTTTTCTTTTTCCTTATAACTCACGCCATGAACACACGCGGGGAGGAATTACGGACCTCATACATCATGATGGACTCTGTCTGTTGTGCACAACCATATCTTACTCATTGAGGACGACAAGAGAAACACCTTTCCGTGGATGATGTGAAGGTGGAAAAGGCGAGTGGCCTTGCTCTCCCCAGCTTATACAAGGGGCAAGTGCAACCAAAGATTTGTTGGGAATTTTATGTGGAATCAACCCAAAAGTCTATGCTAGAACTAGGAACATCTTCCCCGCTTTTTGGTTGAACAAGCAGATGGCACTGCCTCCCAGAATAGCAATGTCACCCATGCAGTTTGAAAGAGGCAGAAACTTTTTAACCTAAACTCTTAAAATGTTGCCTTCAAGCAGTGTTTTGCAATGAATCCAGAAAGTGTTCTGTGCCTTTATTTTTCCTCCTCCTAAGAAGGAATTTTTTAAAAAAGGATATTTTGTGGAAGAAAAACAGGCAGAACAAAAAATAATTAGGAAAAGGAAAGCCTAAAAAGGTGAGTGGTTTTCTTAATTTTGGGGAAATTAGGATTGTGAGAAGTATTATAAACCGCAATTACATATACACACGGGACTGCACTTTACCTTACGAAAGAGCTGCTCTTAGGGTATAAAATTGCTTTAATATTGCACTAAGACAAGTGTCTTAAAAAAAAGGCTTATGATAATGGCTTTCAAAGCAAAAGTAAAGCTGCTTTTCCCTGAGAATAGGGCTTTAGAGAAGGGAAGCTTCACAATGCCAGTGGTGTGCGTTTTGCCGCATTTCACAAGATCTCTCATTATTTAAATTCCGATGTATTTATGTCATACATGGATAAACGATCTTATTGTTCAGAACATGTCTTTATATGAACATCTCTGCTGTTAGAACTAGCGTTATTTTGCTTTCCCCCCCTTCCCCCCTCCAAGTCAGAACAAAAGTCTCTTTTACTGCAGTTTTGGGAACTTCATGCAAATGGCAGTTTTTACACATCAATCGTCAGTTTAATAACACTAATGATAAGAGGGGAATTAACGGTAATGGGCTGACTTTGTGGCAAGCACATCAGAGTTTATAGAGAAGTTTCTGCTATGTCAAACTTCACAGCCCTGTGTTATCAAAAGCACTAGCAGTGAGAATTAAGATTAAACCATTGACTTGTTAGCAAGCTGGGCTTACTGAAGCACAACTTTCCTGCACAAAGATTGATTATTTCGAAATCCATTGTACCAGATAGGAGGAGATAGCGATAGTCTTCTGGGACAGCAGGGAGCCATTTACACAACAAAATACATTTGCCAGGGGATACAGATCTGACTGAGCAAGCTCAATATCTTTCTCAGTTAAAGTAATACTGGTTAGTCTCTCAGTCTTCCCTAAGGCATGGTGTGGTCATTCCTTCTCTCGTTCTACCCCACTCCTGCAATCACAGTACTTTGCAGCGTTTAAAGTCCAGTCTTGCATCCATCATTCCCATGAGTGACCCTGGTGACTTCACAGGTGCTGGTTATACACATTCATGCTGCAGGACCAGCATGGGAAGAGGAAAATGGCATTATACGGATGGCTAGGGCAGCGAGAATAAATGGGTCTTCTGTGGATTGATGCATGACTACAAAGAGCCACATTTTGAAAATGTGGCTTAAGCATGACTACAGGAATGACACTGAATATAAGAAAAGCCATTTGCTTTCCCAACATGCAAACTCCTCCCCCCAGATTTGTCAAAATGCCAGCTTTTGACAGAAAATACCACAGAAGAAGTGAGTGACAGCACATTCTTAATAATACTACAAATGTGTGCTTAAGCAGGCATAGTAGTTTCCCATGGCAATTACGGTCTAAGGACAAATGTGACATCTCTTACATCTTAACTCCCCTTTTTATCCAGACAGACAGATACAGTCCTACACCCTGGGCCACTTTAACCTACATCTAATGTGGGAAGTACAGATCCAAACTACACTTTGCTTCCTCCCACTCACCTTTGGCTATGATCAGGACCCACTAATAAATCGCTTTACAGTTGAATCCCATCCCACATAGGGTGTGTTCTTTTCCACAGATGCCTCACTGTCTTTTCACACTGCCTGTAGGTTTGATGACATGGTTTCCAGCTTTGGGCTATTAAGGACTGCATCCTGTATCCTGAGGAAGATGGGCCATTTCCATGGAAGCATTTGAATCACAACCTTCTGCAAGTCAGTACCTTTCAGTTTGGCCATATTTCCTGGTTCATGCCCCCACAACTGTAAATGGTATTTTCAGGTAAAGAAGCCTACGCTAAGGACTGCTAATTTAACCGTGCTGCGTGTCCATCCTCCTGCCACATGTTGGCTTTGCTGAGAATCAAGTTTTGGAGAGGAGAAACGAAGCCTGTTCCCTTATCATTATTTACAGCACACACTTTCAGTGATGCTTTCCATGCGTACGCAAGTGGAAAAATACGTTTTTAAGCAGTACAAAGTCTGCTGAAGTTTTGAAAGAAGCCCCAAGGCAGGCCACTGCTTATTATGCCCTGCACGAATGAAACAGCATCTTCGGGGAGAAGCCGTTTTATCGTCAAGCGGCAGCTTGGGAGAACTGTGGGAGCTGAGCTGTCTCACCCATGAGCAAACTAGGAAAGGACAGGAGCTTGCAGGTGTTGTCTGTGTGTAAGGTCAGAGGCAGAGGAGCAGTTAAACCCTGTCTCTGAGGTACTGTTCCTGTGAAGGTGGATGCCTACAAGAAAGCTGGAGATGGACTTTTTATAAGAGTGAGTAGGGATAGGAAAAGGGGAAATGGCTTTAAATTGACAAAGGAAGATTTAGATTAGATATTAGGAAGAAATTCTTTACTATGAGGGTGCTGAGACACTGGAACAGGTTGCCCAGAGAAGTTGTGGCTGCCCCATCCCTGGCAGTGTTCAAGGCCAGGTTAGACAGGGGCTTTGAGCAACCTGCTGTAGTGGAAGGTGTCCCTGCCTGTTGCAGGGGGTTGGAACTAGATGATTTTTAAGGTCCTTTCCAATCAAAACCATTCTATGATTACAGAGGAAAAAAAGGTAAGAAATAACTATTCTATTCAACACCATCAATGTGGCTGGGGGATAGAAGGTGGCGTTAGCAATGGGTTTGGGTAGGCAAAGAGCAAAACAGCACAAGGAACATATACATACGATAAGCCAGCACATGCAAACTGAAAGAGATAAAGTTGCTGGATTTTTGCTGCCCGGGTGCGGAACCTGGTGGTGAAGGTACACCACGTAGATGCTCATGTTCCCAAGAGTTGGGCCAGTGCAGAACACCAGAACAACCAACAAGTGGATAGA
>NW_009937753.1:0-1677 GCF_000696875.1 Nestor notabilis
AGGGCTGGGGTGGGAGAAGGAGAATCTGGGCGGCCTTTAGAGCTCACCCCCTTACCGCCTTCGGGGTCGTGTGTACAGAGGGTTGCTCCCGGGCCTATACCGGTGGTAGCAGCTTGAGGCCTTCTTGAGAAGTGGCTCCCCCCCAAATTTTGGAGGCTGGCTAAAGGTTGCTCTTTTGTCGTTGTCTTGTGGGGATCTCCCTTTTAAGGGAGTGGAGCAGATCGCAAAGGGCCATGTACGTGCCTGAGTGTCTCTATTTGTGGCCTCTGGCTGCTGGGCAGACCCTGATTGCAGGGCTGCCTGCTCCCTGCACGTAGAGCATCAACAGCTCAGCGTCTATCTGTCGATCTCTTTCCGGTTTGTGTGTATGTAGGTGATTTATACTGAGAATTTTCGTGTTCACTCGCTGGCACAGTCCAATCTACTAATAGAAGGGACTTCTTTGTTATTTGTTTCTATTCTGCCTGCCGTGTATAAGTATTATTTGTGTATTCTTGCTCTGGTATAGTTTGCTGCAGAGACAGCCTCCATTTAATTCTTGAACTGCATGATATTGATAAGTGGTGTTCTTGGGAGGAACATTCTGCATCATACCCTGGATGCAGTATCTCTAAATTTTATCTTCTGAGGTTTATAATCTAAACTGCCTGTTGTCCAAAAGTTTGACGTTTAAATTGTATAATGCCCAGTGAAGAATTCATGTGGTTCTTGACAAATCTACAGAAGGAATGACTAAAGCATTTACTTTACATTTATTTTAAGGCACCTGACTTCTGTATTTATTGTGTGCTTTTGTAGTATTTGTGACGGTCTCTGCTTCCCGGATGTTAAATCATCTGTTAAATTCCCTTTCCTCTAAACTCATATAATCTGGTTACAGCAATGAAATGTAAGAATCAGGACTACTATTTCTATATTCCAGCTTCCTAAGTCTTAGTCTCCCTTTCTGTAAAGCATATATACATATTTTCCTCATTGCGATGTACTCTGTGACTCCCACCTTGTGATGCAAATTATCTAGTGTGCAAATATCTCTCCTGCTCTGTTTACACAAGGTATGGACAAAGGAGGTACAGTGCTGTTTTCCAATAGCCTTTTCAATCTTATTAAATGCTATTATTATTATTGTCCTCCCTCGTTGTTAGCTTTGTAGCAATTGCAGAGAATGTGCACTCTGTAGGAGCTCTGCGTGATTTGCTGCACCTCTCTTAGCTGTTCCTGCCCACCGCACTCATATGCGGTATCTTTTTGTTTTGCAGGATTTGTTCTCATCCCTTTCAATGGAGAGTGACTGTAGAGGTCAATAATGAGGACCAGCCCTCGCAGGCCCTTAATTCTCAAAAGACGGAAACTGACCCTCCCACAGAAGGATGAGCCCAGTACCTCAGCAAGAGATGAGAACAGTGGTCAGGATGAAAACACTCCTAAGCAGGAGCACAGCCAGGAGGACCAACACAACAGCCAACCCAGAGACAAAATGGACTGTGGCCTGCAGAAATTCCCGACAGGAATAAAGATAATTGACCATCCTACTATGCCCAACACACAAGTGGTGGCCATCCCTACAAATGCGGATATCCAGAGCATCATAGAGGCACTGACAGCCAAAGGAAAAGAATGTGGCAAAAATGGGCCCAACAAGTTCATTCTCATTAGCAGTGGGGGCACATCCCGTTC